>NW_026283158.1:0-66340 GCF_023373465.1 Oncorhynchus keta | reverse complement strand
CACCCATGCATCAGGACTCTGTTAACAGTAAGCACAGGAGCTGCTCCCTGGTGAGACGTTGGTTAATTGGTTGTGAATTAAAAGGTACAGAGAGTTATTGACATCAGGGATCAACAGCAGTAGAACAGCTGCAATGGTGCATAAACTCTTAAAGGGTTCTTGACTGGTTGTTTTTTTCCGTCATTTCCGTCACAACTTGCAGACTTGTTTACGTGTTGCTGTGGCTTTTGTTGCCAACCTATTTTGCTACCTGACAACTTTTTACGGTTTTTACTTTTTAATTACCGCTATATTTTTTTCCCTCAACTTTTTCACTCCGGACGCTTTATCTGGACATGGTTCGTCAGGACCTCCACCAGCCGAAGCTAAGTAGTAACATTAACATGATGCCTTCTAATTGCAGTCCCTGTACTCATAATATACAGGAGAACGATCTCCTTACGGCGAGGATAGCTGTGCTACAAGCCCAGCTTCAGACGCACCGTTAGGCAAGGGTAATTTCAGTGTAGGAAAGGATGAAACAGCATCTAGCACCAGTAAGTACAGATAGTAGTATAAATCCCTGCACAGTCCCCGCAGCCGGACAACTTTCTCACGGTTTCTGGAAGGAAATGCTGGCAACGGTGTTCATTCAGCCTCAGAAACTTTCAGCCGGTTTTCCCCATTAAGCAGCAAGTAGGAGTCAGAGGCCGAGCCTTCTCTTGTCTCTACTCCTCCCGTTACGGGTCTGAGACGCCAAGCCTCCCACCATTAGCTCTGACAAATTGAAAACTCCTGTCATTATTGAAAGAGATCATGATACCTCACATCTCAAAATAGGGCTACTTAATGTTAGATCCCCTACTTCAAAGGCAATTATAGTCAATGAACTAATCACTGATCATAATCTTGATGTGATTGGCCTGACTGAAACATGGCTTAAGCCTGATGAATTTACTGTGTTAAATGAGGCTTCACCTCCTCGCTACACTAGTGACCATATCCCCCGTGCATGCCGCAAAGACGAAGGTGATGCTAATATTTACGATAGCAAATTTCAATTTACAAAAAAAAAAAGAAGTTTTCGTCTTTTGAGCTTCTAGTCATGAAATCTATGCAGCCTCCTCAATCACTTTTTATAAGCTACTGTTTACAGGCCTCCTGGGCCATATACAGCGTTCCTCATTGAGTTCCCTGAATTCCTATTGGACCTTGTAGTCATAGCAGATAATATTCTAATCTTTGGTGACTTTAATATTTACATGCAAAAAGTCCACAGACCCACTCCAAAAGGCTTTCGAGCCATCATCGACTCAGTGGGTTTTGTCCAACAAGTCTCTGGACACACTCACTGTCACAGTCATACTCTGGACCTAGTTTTGTCCCATGGAATAAATGTTGTGGCTCTTAATGTTTTTCCTCATAATCCTGGACTATCGGACCACCATTTTATTACGTTTGCAATTGCAACAAATAATCTGCTCAGACCCCAACCAAGGAACATCAAAAGTCATGCTATAAATTCACAGACAACACAAAGATTCCTTGATGTCCTTCCAGATTCCCTCTGTCTACACCAAAGGACAAAAATCAGTTAACCACCTAACTGAGGAACTCAATTTAACCTTGCGCAATACCCTAGATGCAGTTGCACCTCTAAAAACTAAAAACATTTCTCATAAGAAACTAGCTACCTGGTACACAGAAAATACCCGAGCTCTGAAGCAAGCTTCCAGAAAATTGGAACGGAAATGGCGCCACACCAAACTGGAAGTCTTCCGACTAGCTTGGAAAGACAGTACCGTGCAGTACCGAAGAGCCCTTACTGCTGCTCGATCATCCTATTTTTCTAACTTAATTGAGGAAAATAAGAACAATCCGAAATTCCTTTTTGATACTGACGCAAAGCTAACTAAAAGCAGCATTCCCAAGAGAGGATGGCTTTCACTTTAGCAGTGATAAATTCATGAACTTCTTTGAGGAAAAGATCATGATTATTAGAAAGCAAATTACGGACTCCTCTTTAAATCTGTGTATTCCTTCAAAGCTCAGTTGTCCTGAGTCTGCACAACTCTGCCAGGACCTAGGATCAAGAGAGACGCTCAAGTGTTTTAGTACTATATCTCTTGACACAATGATGAAAATAATCATGGCCTCTAAACCTTCAAGCTGCATACTGGACCCTATTCCAACTAAACTAGTGAAAGAGCTGCTTCCCGTGCTTGGCCCTCCTATGTTGAACATAATAAACGGCTCTCTATCCACCGGATGTGTACCAAACTCACTAAAAGTGGCAGTAATAAAGCCTCTCTTGAAAAACCAAACCTTGACCCAGAAAATATAAACAACTATCGGCCTATATCGAATCTTCCATTCCTCTCAAAAATATTAGAAAAGTCTGTTGCGCAGCAACTCACTGCCTTCCTGAAGACAAACAATGTATACAAAATGCTTCAGTCTGGTTTTAGACCCCATCATAGCACTGAGACTGCACTTGTGAAGGTGGTAAATGACATTTTAATGGCATCAGACTGAGGCTCTGCATCTGTCCTTGTGCTCCTAGACCTTAGTGCTGCTTTTGATACCATCGATCACCACATTCTTTTGGAGAGATTGGAAACCCAAATTGGTCTACACGGACAAGTCCTGGCCTGGTTTAGATCTTATCTGTCGGAAAGATATCAGTTTGTCTCTGTGAATGGTTTGTCCTCTGACAAATCAACTGTAAATTTTGGTGTTCCTCAAGGTTCCGTTTTAGGATCACTATTGTTTTCACTATATATTTTACCTCTTGGGGATGTCATTCGAAAACATTATGTTAACTTTCACTGCTATGCGGATGACACACAGCTGTACATTTCAATGAAACATGGTGAAGCCCCAAAATTGCCCTCGCTAGAAGCATGTGTTTCTTAAGGAAGTGGATGGCTGCAAACTTTCTACTTTTAAACTCGGACAAAACAGAGATGCTTCTTCTAGGTCCCAAGAAACAAAGAGATCTTCTGTTGAATCTGACAATTAATCTTAATGGTTGTACAGTAAAACGGCGTTACTCTGGACCCTGATCTCTCTTTTGAAGAACATATCAAGACCATTTTTCCATCTACGTAACATTGCAAAAATCAGAAACTTTCTATCCAAAAATTATGCAGAAAAATTAATCCATGCTTTTGTCACTTCTAGGTTAGACTACTGCAATGCTCTACTTTCCGGCTACCCGGATAAAGCACTAAATAAACTTCAGTTAGTGCTAAATACGGCTGCTAGAATCCTGACTAGAACCAAAAAGTTTGATCATATTACTCCAGGGCTAGCCTCCCTACACTGGCTTCCTGTCAAGTCAAGGGCTGATTTCAAGGTTTTACTGCTAACCTACAAAGCATTACATGGGCTTGCTCCTACCTATCTTTCCGATTTGGTCCTGCCGTACATACCTACACGTACGCTACGTTCACAAGACGCAGGCCTCCTGATTGTCCCTGGAATTTCTAAGCAAACAGCTGGGCTTTCTCCTATAGAGCTCCATTTTTATGGAATGGTCTGTTTTCCCATGTAAGAGACGCAAACTCGGTCTCAACCTTTAAGTATTTACTGAAGACTCATCTCTTCAGTGGGTCATATGATTGAGTGTAGTCTGGGCCCAGGAGTGGAAAGATGAACGGAAAGGCTCTGGAGCAACGAACCACCCTTGATGTCTCTGCCTGGCCGGTTCCCCTCTTTCCACTGGGATTCCCTGCCTCTGTAACCCTATTACAGGGGCTGAGTCACTGGCTTACTGGGGCTCTTTCTTACCGTCCCTGGGAGGGGTGCTTCACTTGAGTGGGTTGAGTCACTGATGTGATCTTCCTGTCTGGGTTGTGCCGTGGTGGAGATCTTTGTGGGCAATACTCAGCCTTGTCTCAGGATGGTAAGTTGGTGGTTGAAGATATCCCTCTAGTGGTGTGGGGGCTGTGCTTTGGCAAAGTGGTTGGGGTTATATCCTTCCTGTTTGGCCCTGTCCGGGGGGTGTCCTCGGATGGGGCCACAGTGTCTCCTGACCCCTCCTGTCTCAGCCTCCAGTATTTATGCTGCAGTAGTTTATGTTTCGGGGGGCTAGGGTCAGTTTGTTATATCTGGAGTACTTCTCCTGTCCTATTCGGTGTCCTGTGTGAATTTAAGTGTGCTTTCTCTAATTCTCTCTTTCTCTCTTTCTTTCTCTCTCTCGGAGGACCTGAGCCCTAGGACCATGCCTCAGGACTACCTGACATGATGACTCCTTGCTGTCCCCAGTCCACCTGGCCGTGCTGCTGCTCCAGTTTCAACTGTTCTGCTTTATTATTATTGGACCATGCTGGTCATTTATGAACATTTGAACATCTTGGCCATGTTCTGTTATAATCTCCACCCGGCACAGCCAGAAGAGGACTGGCCACCCCACGTAGCCTGGTTCCTCTCTAGGTTTCTTCCTAGGTTTTGGCCTTTCTAGGGAGTTTTTCCTAGCCACCGTGCTTCTACACCTGCATTGCTTGCTGTTTGGGGTTTTAGGCTGGGTTTCTGTACAGCACTTTGAGATATCAGCTGATGTACGAAGGGCTATATAAATACATTTGATTTGATTTGATTCTTCAGCTGTCCCCACAGGATAACCCTTTGAAGAACCATTTTAGTTCCAGGTAGAACCCTTTTGGGTTGCATGTAGAACCCTTTCTACAGAGGGTTCTACATGTCACCAAAAATGTTCTACCTGGATCCAAAAAGAGTTGTACTTGGAGCCAAAAAGGGTTCTCCTATGGGGACAGCTGAAGAACCCACTTGGAACCCTTTCTTCTAAGAGTTTATAGCTGTATGACCTAGTATAGCACTGTTTCAGATATTCCTCATGGTATGACCTAGCCTGGCTACACCATGACTCAACACTGTTTCAGATATTCCTCATGGTATGACCTAGCCTGGCTACACCATGACTCAACACTGTTTCAGATATTCCTCATGGTATGACCTAGCCTGGCTACACCATGACTGAACACTGTTTCAGATATTCCTCATGGTATGACCTAGCCTGGCTACACCATGACTCAACACTGTTTCAGATATTCCTCATGGTATGACCTAGCCTGGCTACACCATGACAGAACACTGTTTCAGATATTCCTCATGGTATGACCTAGCCTGGCTACACCATGACTCAACACTGTTTCAGATATTCCTCATGGTATGACCTAGCCTGGCTACACCATGACAGAACACAGAACACTGTGGCTACACCATGACAGATATTCCTCATGGTATGACCTAGCCTGGCTACACCATGACAGAACACTGTTTCAGATATTCCCATGACTAGCCTGGCCATAACACTGTTTCAGATATTCCTCATGGTATGACCTAGCCTGGCTACACCATGACTGAACACTGTTTCAGATATTCCTCATGGTATGACCTAGCCTGGCTACACCATGACTCAACACTGTTTCAGATATTCCTCATGGTATGACCTAGCCTGGCTACACCATGACTCAACACTGTTTCAGATATTCCTCATGGTATGACCTAGCCTGGCTACACCATGACTGAACACTGTTTCAGATATTCCTCATGGTATGACCTAGCCTGGCTACACCATGACTCAACACTGTTTCAGATATTCCTCATGGTATGACCTAGCACTGTTTCAGATATTCCTCATGGTATGACCTAGCCTGGATACACCATGACTGAACACTTTTCAGATATTCCTCATTTGCCTGGATGTTTTTGATATTCCTCATGGTCTAGCCAGGACTTAGCCTGGCTAATGACTCTAGGTAACACCAACCATAAACAAGAATCCCCCCAAAAGGATGTCCTCTCAATAACATGCAGTAGAGACGGTCAAACTATCTATGGTATAAGAAGACATTATTTCATTTCCACAACCACCACATAAAAGTCCTCAATCATTTTTATGACACCTAACTCTGCTGTATCAATACCTAAACTTATACTTGTGTTTCATTGCTTTGCCTAGGCTACAAACCATAACTTCAATACAACAACGGAAATGTTGAATTCCTGTTAGTCACACATAAGCATAGACACAGACTATAACACATCCCCGGCCCAGTGTTGCGGTACTGTAGGGTACTGTGATGTTTGCTGCTGCCTGAACACGCTGGTTTAGTTCCCATAGAGCAGCAGCCTCGTGAGGCAGAGAGAGAGAGAGCTCCCGTTAAGAACGGGTGAGCGATTAATTAAATAGGTGGCAATTCGTCATAGCTCTGTCGTCTGGCTTCCTCACTCAGGTCTCAGGGTGCCACTTCACTGACTCTGCTGTTATTAATCTCTCTCCCTCTCTTTGTCCTTCTCTCTCTTCACCTCTCTCTTTCTCTTCTAATTTCTCTATCCATTTTTTCTCTCACTTCTCTCTTTTTTCTTTCCATGTTCACCTCTCTTGCTCTGTTGTTCTATCACGCCGTCGTTCTCTCGCTCTGTCGTTCTCCCTCTCCGTCATTCTATCACTCTGTCGTTCTCCCTCTCCGTCATTCTATCGCTCTGTCGTTCTCTCCCTCTTCACCCCTTTCTCTCTCTTTCCCTCCAACTTCACCTCTCTCTCCTTCTTCATCTTTCTCTTTCTCTCACTCTCCTTCTCTGGCTCTGCACCTCTCTCTCCTTCTTCATCTCTCTCTTCTTTCTCTCACTCTCCTTCTCTGGCTCTGCACCTCTCTCTCCTTCTTCATCTCTCTCTTTCTCTTTCTCTCACTCTCCTTTTCTGGCTCTGCACCTCTCTCTCCTGATTTACAGCTCTCTCTCTCCATTCTCACCTCTCTTTCTCTCCTGATCTTCCTCTCTATTTAAACTTCTTCCTCGTTATCTCTCTCATCCTCAGTTTCACTTTTCACCCTCAAGTCTGTTGCACATCTTTTTCTCAACACCTCTTATCTTTGTCCTAGAAATAACATTCTCTTTCTCACATCCTCTCATCATGCACTCTCTCTACCTCCATCTTCACATCTATCCATCCCTCTCTCTTTATGTCATTCTACATCGAGGTCACTGTAAGTAACCTAAAGACAAGATGATTTACATATGTACCCAAAGCCCACAGCAGTCTCAGAACAGACTAATGGCACAGTGTGTTAATTACATCCCACTGGGCAAACACTGGATGAATCAATATTGTTTCCATGTCAGTTCAACAAAATTACATTGAACCAATGTGGAATAGACGTTGAATTGACGTCTGTGCCCAGTGGGAGTGCGACTAACTCCAAGCTACAACACAGACAAGTAGGTATCTCGGCAGCAATATTATTACTCCAAATGAACATCACAGTCAAGCTATCAGTCCAGGTCAGGTGGAATGATGTCATCAAAACTACTGTAGTAGAACAAGTCAAAATCAACCATTTCAAAATCAGAAGATTCAAACTCCTTCCATCTTCCAAGGATTCAGCATTCAGGGCTGCAAACATAATTGATCGTGGTCAGCTACTATAGTATAGATTTACCTTCCAACAGAAAAATGGAGCCTGAGGAGGTTAAAGGGGCTTTCTTTCTTCAAGACAGCAGGCGACGTGCAGGAAACAGTTTGATAGTTGACATGATAGTTTGGCATACAAAGCACTTCTATTACCTTGAATTGCAGATTCCCTTATTGAGAACAGAGTGTACATCTTGAAATCTCTTACTCCTGATACATTGTAATAGAAAGTAGGACATCCCTTATGAAACTCTTATCAAACACAGATCACAGTATTACTGCTCAGAATAAGGGCCAGTCAATTCACTCCACTTCACTCTACTTAAAACTAGCATTGAGTGCAATAGCCTCTTTAAGTGAACACATTTAAAACATGCAATGTTGAAAATAAAACTGGAGTATAATACATTAAAGAACGTAGGGTAATAGCTTTAGAATTGAGGGTTACAATCTTTTTTTCCATCTTGAAACAAATTGAGGTGAAGTTCTGGTCTGGAGCTGAAGCAGAGTGAATATATCTGCTATAGCCTCAAGGGCAGAACATAGACTTTAATCATATATTGGACATCAGCATTTGTCCTGACCCCTAGCCTCTCTCTCCCACTCACTCTCTAGCCACCACAACACATAGAACAAGACCAGAGGTAATATGTGACATATACAGAGCATTCGGAAAGTATTCAGACCCCTTGACTTTTTCCACATTTTGTTTTGTTACGGCCTTATTCTCAAAATATTTTCCCTCATCGATCTACACACAATATCCCATAATGATGAAGCGAAAACAGGTTTTTAGAAATTGTTGCAAATGTATTAAAAATAAAAAACAAAATACCTTATTTACATAAGTATTCAGACCCTTGTCTATGAGACTCAAAATTTTGCTCAGGTGCATCCTGTTTCCACTGATCATTCTTGAGATGTTTCTACAACTTGATGGTAGCCCACCTGTGGTAAATTCAATTGATTTGACATGATTTGGAAAGGCACAAACCTGTCTATATAAGATCCCACAGTTGTCATAGCAAAAACCAAGCCATTAGATCGAAGGAATTGTCTGTAGAGCGCCGAGAGAGAATTGTGTCGAGACATAGACCTGGTGAAGGGTACCAACAAAATGTCTGCAGCATTGAAGGTCCTTAAGAACACAGTGGCCTTTATCATTCTGAAACGGAAGAAGTTTGGAACCACCAAGACTCCTAGAGCTGGCCACCCGGCCAAACTGAGCAATCGGGAGAAGGGCCTTGGTCAGGAAGGTGACCAAGAACCCGATGGTCAATCTGATCGAGCTCCACAGTTCCTCTGTGGAGATGGCAGAACCTTCCAGATGGACAACCATCTCTGCAGCTCTACATCAATCAGGCCTTTATGGTAGAGTGGCCAGACGGAAGACACTCTTCAGTAAAAGGCACATAACAGCCAAAAGGCACCTAAAGGAGTTTGCCAAAAGGCACCTAAAGGACTCTCAGACCATGAGAAACACGATTCTCTGGTCTGATGAAACCAAGATTGAACTCTTTAGCATGAATGTCAAGTGTCACATCTGGAGGAAACCTGGCACAATCCCTACGGTGATGCATGGTGGTGGCAGCATCATGCTGTGGGGATGTTTTTCAGCAGAGCAAAGTACAGATGAAAACCTGCTCCAGAACTCTCAGGACCTCAGACTGGGGCGAAGGTTCACATTCCAACAGGACAACGACCCTAAGGACACAGCCAATACACAACGCAGGAATGGTCTTCGGAACAAGTCTCTGAATGTTCTTGAGTGACCCAGCCAGAGCCCGGACTTGAACCCGATCGAACATCTCTGGAGAGGCCTGAAAATAGCTGTGCAGCGACGCTCCTCATCCAACCTGACAGAGCGAGAGAGGATCTGCAGAGAAGAATGGGAAATACTCCCCAAATACAGGTGTGACGAGCTTGTAGCTTCATACCCAAAAATACTTGAGGCTGTAATCGCTGCCAAAGGTGCTTTAACAAAGTACTGAGTAAAGGGTCTGAATACTTATTTAAATACGTTTGCAAAAATTTCTTAAACAATGCTTTTACTTTGTCAATACGGGGTATTGTGAGTAAATTGATGAGGATTTAAAAAAACAATTTTAGAATAAGGCTGTAGCATAACAAAATGTGGAAAAAGTCAAGGGGTCTGAATACTTCCCGAATGCACTGTAATTACAGTGGTTAAATGTCACTATTTTGACACATTCTAATGAGACCCTGTTGCCCAGACTGGGTAAGAGTCCATCCATAGACCACACAGTAGGGAAGCAGACACAAAATCTGTCTTGTGAATGAACTCACCAATAAGTCTTTACAGAAATGATGAAGTACTGTAAGTAACCCAACAACATGATGGCTTGTAGGCTATGCACCTGAAAGCCACGGCAGTCTCAGTACAGACTAATGGTACAGTGTGTTCATTTAAGTGTGTCTACCCGCAGCTATAACACAGACGTAGTTCTCTAGGCACAATATGTTCTACTCCAAACACATATTACAGTCAAGCGATCAGCCCAGGTCTGAACTGACCCATACGTCTTTGGATCAGACATGACTGGAATGCATCAATATCTTTCAGAGGTCAGAGAGCCGGTTAACACACAGTATGTCCTAGAGGTCAGAGAGCCGTGTCTGTGAAGGAAAGACAATCCCAAATGATGTCCTAGAGGTGGCATCTGTGTAGGAATGACAGTCCCAAACGATGTCCTAGAGTTGACGGCTACGTAGGAAAGACAGTCCCACATTATGTCCTAGAGGTCACGTCTCCGTAGGAAATAGTCACATTTCAGGACCAGTCATCACCTGGATAAATCCTTCAGGTCTCTCTTTCTGCTTCATTATAATTCACTGGGTGAACAGAAGCCGGATCATTTAAAAGAGGTGAAATTTGAGCTGAGTAACAGAAAATAAAATTTCATCCCTTTTTTCATTTGTCTGGCTTTTTATCTCTGTTGATCCAACAGACTGACGTGCGAGCGCACACACACTCGCACAGGCACACACACACGCAAGTAGTTCTGTGTTTGTGTGTGCGGCATGGGCACACACACACACACTGGCACAGACACATACACACACACTGGCACACAGATAAGACAAGGTCAATGTGAGATATAAATGAATGACTAGAGCAGCTGAGTACAAAACACAGACTTCAAACAAAAACTCACTTAGAGTATAACAAACACACACACACTGTCATACAAACACAAACAAATACATATTCACACAAAATACATATACATAGTAGGACAGGCACAACACACACACGCACACACAGTCACACACACACTCTCTCTCTAATCCATCCTCTCCCCCTGTCCCTCTTACCGGGCAGGCCGAGGCAGAGCAGGGCGCTGTAGTAGATGACGGGCAGTGGTCCGAGGGGGCAACCCTGGGGAGTGTCGGCCAGCTGCTGCCCCGGGCTCCAGGCACTGCTGTTGGGGGGGGAAAGGAGGGTGAAGATGTGGCTGTGCTCCATGGCCTTCCTCTTCCTCCTGGTCCTCGTCCTTAAATGCTCAGGAGTGTGTGAGCTCAGCTCGGCTCGGAGTCGGGGAAGCCCAGAAACACACACACTCTCACAGACCCAGACAGCAGGACTGAGACAGAGAAAGGGAGAGAAAGAGGGAGAGAGGGAGAGAGATAGAGAGGGAGGGAGGGAGAGGGAGAGGGAGAGAGAGAGAGAGGGTGCTCTGTCCTTGGGTGCCAGTCGGCATAAGTGTGAGGTATGTGTTGAAGCTGGGGTTGCGCGAGCGTTTCTGCGTGTCTGAGTGAGAGAGAAGAAGAGAGAGAGAGACGGAGGGGGGAGAAGAGGCTGTAAGTGTCTGTGTGAGAGAGACAGTTGTTGAGACACAGACGACACAGACGGGAAGATAAGAGATGATATGTGTGTGTGACAGAGGGAGAGAGGAGGAGGGAGAGAGGAGGAGGAGAGTTGAGAGAGAAAGTAAGTGGGGAGGGAAGATGCTGCATGCATGTGTGACTGAGAGAGAATCAGAATGAACCGAGAGAAAGACAGAGACAGAGAGGATGGAGAGAGAGAAAAAGAGAGATTTAGAGAGGGAGGGGTTAAGACAGAGAGAGGGAGAGAGAGAGAGATGGAGTGAGTGAGACAGGAGGGAGGGGGTAGAGAGAGAGCCAGGACACACTAGAGGAGTGAGTAAGGAGAAGTGAGGGAGCAAAAGAGGGAAAAGCAGACGGGAAGGAGAGGAGAGAGGGATAAAGATTATTTGGATATGTGTGAGTGAGGAGAAGACTGGAAGGCAGTGAGAGTGAGGGAGCGGAGGAAGGAGGAGGACTGGTTATGTTTCCCTTGTATAGTATAGTACATAGTATAGTCTACACAAAGGACATATCAAATTGGAGGGATGATGAGATGACAGATGGGGGTAGTGTGTGTGTGAGTGAGTGTGTGTGTGTGCGTGCGTGCGTGTGATTGTGTGTGATTGCTTGTGTGCCAACAAGTTCAACGGTTGTGTGTGCTCACAGGTGTTCTCACACATGTACACAACACATGTACACACGCACCATTGAACTCCCATCTGTCATCTCATGTGTGATTGTGTGTGATTGCTCATGTGTCAACAAGTTCAATGGTCATGCGTGTGTACACGTGTTGTGTACATGTGTGGGAACACCTGTGTGCATAGTTAACTAGATATCCTGATTGTCTACAGTGTAAACTATGAGGTAATCTGTGTCATTCTATTTCTATGCTTAATCTAGTGCAATACATCCTTTGTCTCTACATTGAATAACATTCTGAACCAGGGTCCTATGGGTGGAAGGTATTTGTTTATTCATAACACATATATATGTATTGCCCTACTTCATACCTTTGCTCGATTCCATAGACAATATATTCATTCTATTTCTATGCTTAATCCTCTGCATAGAATCTATTCATTCTATTTATTTGCTTGATTCCATAGAAATACAATCTATTAATTATATTTATTTGCTTAATCATCTGCATAGAAATCCTCTGTCTCTACAATTACAGAATGGTCCAACTGTTTGTTCACAACACACATGACTCCACTGCCCTACTTCGTTCCATAGAAATACAACCTCTTCATTCCATTTCTATGCTCAATGTTCTGCATACAAATCCTCTTTCTCTACATTTGAATAACATCTTAGCACTACATTGTTTGCGGGTCCTACATTGTGAGTGAATAGTGAAAATGTGTTCATAACAATGTGTACATATGAATTACAGAATACAATCGATTCACATTGTTGTCAGCTGAACTGAATACATACAGAACATATGACAAACATAATATATTCACTGTAGTTGCAGGTGTGGACATAAAATCAATGTTCAGTGATATCAGGCGTGACTTTGCACAAGAGTGGTTTCGGGTGCTAGGGGTTAGGCCCCCACTGACCTGATTAAATGGATAACACCGTATTGGCACCCTATGTTCCTATGGGTCCTGGTCAAGTAGTGCACTATGTAGTGAATATGATGTAATTTGGGATGCAGACATTATACAGGGGGAGGCTGGCTCACTGCTGAATAAAATATAACACTCACTCACCTGCCAAGATTTCACAGAATGGAACCTATGGGCAGGGGAGAGAGGGAAGGAAGGAGAGAGAGGAGGGAGGGGGTAGGAGGGAGGGAGGTGGAGAGAGAGAGAAGAGCGGGAGGAGAAGGAGAGAGAGAAGGAGAGATGAGTGGGAGGGGTAAAGACAGGGAGAGAGAGAAGAAGAGAGAGAGAGAGAGAGAGAGAGAGAGAAAGAGAGAGAGAGAGAGAGAGAAAGAGAGAGAGAGAGAGAGAGAGAGAGAGAGAGAAAGAGAGAGAGAGAGAGAGAGAGAGAGAGAGAGAGAGAGAGAGAGAGAGAGAGAGAGAGAGAGAGAGAGAGAGAGAGAGAGAGAGAAAGTGAGAGAGAGAAAAGAGAGAGAGAAAGTGAAAGAGAGAGAGAGAGAACGGGAGAGGGAGAACGGGAGAGAGAGAACAGGAGAGAGAGAATGGGAGAGAGATCAGGAGAGAGAGGATAATGTTTGGAGGGGGACTCAGATGATGAGAGGCTGAAGGAAAAGGAACATGGTAGGAATCAGGGAGGAGATGAACAGAGGAGATAGAGAGGTGTAGGAAGACCAGGGATCCCATCCTGCAGCCTGTTGTGTTCTATCCATCAGATTTGCGCTGAGTGAAAGGTTGTATTAATTATGGATGTTCAGTGTAATAGCCAGGCTGTTTGTTTAGTATGCCAGCATAATCAGCTGATTTATAATAATGAAGGGATGGAGAAAGGGAGGATGGAGGGATGGATAAGAGATAAATGGATTGAATAAGAGAAGGAGTGTGGTTCAAATGCCCTTAATTCTCTTCTCCAACATGGAACATTTACAAAGCCAGGAGGAGTTAGGGAGGGGGCTGCACCAACAGCACAATGAAACGTTAAATAAAATATACACCAGAAGACGTTAATCATGGAGAACGATGGAGAGAGAGAGAGCGAGAGAGAGAGAGAGAGAGAGAGAGAGAGAGAGAGAGAGAGAGAGAGAGAGAGAGAGAGAAAAGGTGGATGGGGAGAGGAAGATGAAGGTAATGTATTAGACTATTAGACTCTCAGCAGCTAGCAGAACTCTGGAAAAGCCAGAGGGTCAGGAGCACTCTGGTCTATAGTGTTAAAAACATTGTCATTACACACTCAACCCTATCAACCTGAAATGTCTTCACTCAAAGAGCAAAATTGCTAGCTTTTCTGTGGTGCAACTGGGTAAGAACCTTTTAGGGCGCCAGTCAGGTGTGCTTGCGAGGCAGTGGTCCCAGGTTCTAGTCCTGCTGTGAGCTGGAGCAGGACACCCTAAAATACTACACACATCATTACACCTGCATAAAAAGTGGTACAACTTGGAAAGCAGTGCAACGTCCATTACACCCTGCATAAAAATACTACACACATCATTACACCCTGCATAAAAATACTGCCCACATCATTACACCCTGCATAAAAATACTACCCACATCATTACACCCTGCATAAAAATACTACACACATCATTACACCCTGCATAAAAATACTACACACATCATTACACCCTGCATAAAAATACTACACACATCATTACACCCTGCATAAAAATACTACCCACATCATTACACCCTGCATAAAAATACTACGCACATCATTACACCCTGCATAAATATACTACGCACATCATTACACCCTTACCCCTACATCATTACACCCTGCATAAAAATACTACGCACATCATTACACCCTGCATAAATATACTACACACATCATTACACCCTGCATAAAAATACTACACACATCATTACACCCATGCATAAAAAACTACACACATCATTACATAAAAATACTACTGCATAAAAAATACTACAGACATCATTACACCCTGCATAAATATACTACACACATCATTACACCCTGCATAAAAATACTACACACATCATTACACCCTGCATAAAAATACTACACACATCATTACACCCCTGCATAAATATACTACACACATCATTACACCCTGAATAAAATACTACACACATCATTACACCCTGCATAAAAATACTACCCACATCATTACACCCTGCATAAAAATACTACAGACATCATTACACCCTGCATAAAAATACTACATACATCATTACACCTGAATAAAAATACTGCCCACATCATTACACCCTGCATGAAAATACTACCCACATCATTACACCCTGCATAAAAATACTACAGACATCATTACACCCTGCATAAACATACTACACACATCATTACATCCTGAATAAAAATACTGCCCACATCATTACACCCTGCATAAAAATACTACACACATCATTACACCCTGAATAAAAATACTGCCCACATCATTACACCCTGCATAAAAATACTACACACATCATTACACCCTGCATAAAGATACTACACACATCATTACACCCTGCATAAAGATACTACACACATCATTACACCCTGCATAAAAATACTACCCACATCATTACACCCTGCATAAAATACTACACACATCATTACACCCTGCATAAAATACTACACACATCATTACACCCTGCATAAAAATACTACAGACATCATTACACCCTGCATAAATATACTATACATCATTACACATCATTACACCCTGCATAAAAATACTACAGACATCATTACACCCTGCATAAAAATACTACCCACATCATTACACCCTGCATAAAAATACTACACACATCATTACACCCTGCATAAAAATACTACAGACATCATTACACCCTGCATAAAAATACTACATCACATCATTACACCCTGCATAAAAATACTACAGACATCATTACACCCTGCATAAAATACTACACACATCATTACACCCTGCATAAAAATACTAGAGACATCATTACACCCTGCATAAAAATACTACGCACATCATTACACCCTGAATAAATATACTACACACATCATTACACCCTGCATAAAAATACTACAGACATCATTACACCCTGCATAAAAATACTACAGACATCATTACACCCTGCATAAAAATACTACGCACATCATTACACCCTGAATAATGATACTACACACATCATTACACCCCTGCATAAAAATACTACCCACATCATTACACCCTACATAAAAATACTACAGATATCATTACACCCTGCATAAAAATACTACACATACATCATTACACCCTGCATAAAATACTACCCACATCATTACACCCTACATAAAAATACTACGCACATCATTACACCCTGCATAAAAATACTACCCACATCATTACACCCTACATAAAAATACTACAGATATCATTACACCCTGCATAAAAATACTACACACATCATTACACCCTACATAAAAATACTACACACATCATTACACCCTGCATAATGATACTACACATCATTACACCCTGCATAAAAATACTACGCACATCATTACACCCTGAATAATGATACTACACACATAATTACAACCTGCATAATGATACTACCCATCATCGTTACACCCTGCATAATGATACTACCCACATCATTACACCCTGAATAATGATACTACCCACATCATTACACCCTGAATAATGATACTACACACATCATTACACCCTGCATAATGATACTACACACATCATTACACCCTGAATAATGATACTACCCACATCATTACACCCTGCATAATGATACTACACACATCATTACACCCTGCATAATGATACTACACATCATTACACCCTGCATAATGATACTACACACATCATTACACCCTGCATAATGATACTACACACATCATTACACCCTGCATAATGATACTACACACATCATTACACCCTGCATAATGATACTACACACATCATTACACCCTGCATAATGATACTACACACATCATTACACCCTGCATAATGATACTACACACATCATTACACCCTGCATAATGATACTACACACATCATTACACCCTGCATAATGATACTACACATCATTATCATTACACCCTGCATAATGATACTACACACATCATTACACCCTGCATAATGATACTACACATCATTACACCCTGCATAATGATACTACACACATCATTACACCCTGCATAATGATACTACACACATCATTACACCCTGCATAATGATACTACACACATCATTACACCCTGAATAATAATACTACACACATCATTACACCCTGCATAATGATACTACACACATCATTACACCCTGCATAATGATACTACACCCTGCACATCATTACACCATTACACCCTGCATAATGATACTACACATCATTACCCCTGAATAATGATACTACACATCATTACACCCTGCATAATGATACTACACACATCATTACACCCTGCATAATG
Organism: Oncorhynchus keta; assembly: GCF_023373465.1. NCBI lineage: Eukaryota > Metazoa > Chordata > Actinopteri > Salmoniformes > Salmonidae > Oncorhynchus > Oncorhynchus keta. The sequence continues at coordinate 49,083 of NW_026283158.1, read as the reverse complement.
ATACTACCACATCATTACACCCTGCATAATGATACTACACACATCATTACACCCTGCATAATGATACTACACATCATTACACCCTGAATAATGATACTACACATCATTACACCCTGCATAATGATACTACACACATCATTACACCCTGCATAATGATACTACACACATCATTACACCCTGCATAGTGATACTACACACATCACTACACCCTGCATAATGATACTACCCATCATTACACCCTGCATAATGATACTACACATCATTACACCCTGCATAATGATACTACACACATCATTACACCCTGCATAATGATACTACACACATCATTACACCCTGCATAATGATGATACTACACATCATTACACCCTGCATAATGATACTACACACATCATTACACCCTGCATAATGATACTACACACATCATTACACCCTGCATAATGATACTACACACATCATTACACCCTGCATAATGATACTACACACATCATTACACCCTGCATAATGATACTACACACATCATTACACCCTGCATAATGATACTACACACATCATTACACCCTGCATAATGATACTACACATCATTACACCCTGCATAATGATACTACCCCTGCACATCATTACACCCTGCATAATGATACTACACACATCATTACACCCTGCATAATGATACTACACACATCATTACACCCTGCATAATGATACTACACACATCATTACACCTGAATAATGATACTACCCACATCATTACACCCTGCATAATGATACTACACACATCATTACACCCTGCATAATGATACTACCCACATCATTACACCCTGCATAATGATACTACCCACATCATTACACCCTGCATAATGATACTACACATCATCATTACACCCATTACACCCTGAATAATGATACTACACACATCATTACACCCTGCATAATGATACTACACACATCATTACACCCTGCATAATGATACTACCCATCATTACACCCTGCATAATGATACTACACATCATTACACCCTGCATAGTGATACTACACATCATTACACCCTGCATAATGATACTACACATCATTACACCCTGCATAATGATACTACACATCATTACACCCTGCATAATGATACTACCCATCATTACACCCTGCATAATGATACTACACACATCATTACACCCTGCATAATGATACTACACACATCATTACACCCTGCATAATGATACTACACACATCATTACACCCTGCATAATGATACTACACACATCATTACACCCTGAATAATGATACTACACATCATTACACCCTGCATAATGATACTACCCACATCATTACACCCTGCATAATGATACTACACATCATTACACCCTGCATAATGATACTACACATCATTACACCCTGCATAATGATACTACACACATCATTACACCCTGCATAATGATACTACACACATCATTACACCCTGCATAATGATACTACACACATCATTACACCCTGCATAATGATACTACACACATCATTACACCCTGCATAATGATACTACACACATCATTACACCCTGCATAATGATACTACACACATCATTACACCCTGCATAATGATACTACACATCATTACACCCTGCATAATGATACTACACACATCATTACACCCTGCATAATGATACTACACACATCATTACACCCTGCATAATGATACTACACACATCATTACACCCTGCATAATGATACTACACACATCATTACACCCTGCATAATGATACTACACACATCATTACACCCTGAATAATGATACTACAGACATCATTACACCCTGAATAATGATACTACACATCATTACACCCTGAATAATGATACTACACACATCATTACACCCTGCATAATGATACTACACACATCATTACACCCTGCATAATGATACTACACACATCATTACACCCTGAATAATGATACTACACACATCATTACACCCTGCATAATGATACTACACACATCATTACACCCTGAATAATGATACTACACACATCATTACACCCTAATGAATAATGATACTACACCCTGAATAATGATACTACACACATCATTACACCCTGCATAATGATACTACACATCATTACACCCTGCATAATGATACTACACATCATTACACCCTGCATAATGATACTACACACATCATTACACCCTGCATAATGATACTACACACATCATTACACCCTGCATAATGATACTACACACATCATTACACCCTGCATAATGATACTACACACATCATTACACCCTGCATAATGATACTACACACATCATTACACCCTGCATAATGATACTACACACATCATTACACCCTGCATAATGATACTACACACATCATTACACCCTGCATAATGATACTACACATCATTACACCCTGCATAATGATACTACACACATCATTACACCCTGCATAATGATACTACACATCATTACACCCTGCATAATGATACTACACACATCATTACACCCTGCATAATGATACTACACACATCATTACACCCTGCATAATGATACTACACACATCATTACACCCTGCATAATGATACTACACACATCATTACACCCTGCATAATGATACTACACACATCATTACACCCTGCATAATGATACTACACACATCATTACACCCTGCATAATGATACTACACACATCATTACACCCTGCATAATGATACTACACACATCATTACACCCTGCATAATGATACTACACACATCATTACACCCTGCATAATGATACTACCACATCATTACACCCCCTGCATAATGATACTACACACATCATTACACCCTGCATAATGATACTACACACATCATTACACCCTGCATAATGATACTACACACATCATTACACCCTGCATAATGATACTACCCACATCATTACACCCTGCATAATGATACTACACACATCATTACACCCTGCATAATGATACTACACACATCATTACACCCTGCATAATGATACTACACAAAATCATTACACCCTGAATAATGATACTACCCACATCATTACACCCTGCATAATGATACTACCCACATCATTACACCCTGCATAATGATACTACCCACATCATTACACCCTGCATAATGATACTACAGACATCATTACACCCTGCATAATGATACTACACACATCATTACACCCTGCATAATGATACTACCCACATCATTACACCCTGCATAATGATACTACCCACATCATTACACCCTGCATAATGATACTACACACATCATTACACCCTGCATAATGATACTACACACATCATTACACCCTGCATAATGATACTACACACATCATTACACCCTGAATAATGATACTACCCACATCATTACACCCTGCATAATGATACTACACACATCATTACACCCTGAATAATGATACTACCCACATCATTACACCCTGCATAATGATACTACACACATCATTACACCCTGCATAATGATACTACACACATCATTACACCCTGCATAATGATACTACACACATCATTACACCCTGCATAATGATACTACACACATCATTACACCCTGCATAATGATACTACACACATCATTACACCCTGCATAATGATACTACACACATCATTACACCCTGCATAATGATACTACACACATCATTACACCCTGCATAATGATACTACACACATCATTACACCCTGCATAATGATACTACACACATCATTACACCCTGCATAATGATACTACATCATTACATCATTACACCACATCATTACACCCTGCATAATGATACTACACACATCATTACACCCTGCATAATGATACTACCCACATCATTACACCCTGCATAATGATACTACACACATCATTACACCCTGCATAATGATACTACACACATCATTACACCCTGCATAATGATACTACACACATCATTACACCCATTACACCCTGCATAATGATACTACACATCATTACACCCTGCATAATGATACTACACATCATTACACCCTGCATAATGATACTACACACATCATTACACCCTGCATAATGATACTACACACATCATTACACCCTGCATAATGATACTACACATCATTACACCCTGCATAATGATACTACACACATCATTACACCCTGCATAATGATACTACACACATCATTACACCCTGAATAATGATACTACACACATCATTACACCCTGAATAATGATACTACACACATCATTACACCCTGCATAATGATACTACACACATCATTACACCCTGCATAAAATACTACAGATATCATTACACCCTGCATAATGATACTACACACATCATTACACCCTGAATAATGATACTACACACATCATTACAACACCGTTGACCTCAACACATCCTGGGAGGTATTACGGTATCTCTCGTCAGTCGTGACGGCTGGTGGTGGTGTGTCAGGACAGGGCATTAACAGACTGTCTCACTGTGTGGTCCCTATCGGCTGCCACTATCTCTTCTGGCCCCTGTAGTGACAGCCTGCCTGGCTGCCTGCCTGACAGGCTGGCCTATCGATAGGTCTCCCCAGGGCTGCAGTGACATCTATCTTCCCACTGTCTGTGTCGTTAACACACCCGTTACATCCTCATTACCCACGCCATTAGGAGAGGTACACACACACCCTTACGCAGGTACACACACACATTCGCACACAGACACAAACACAGGTAGACTCACACACACATATATGCACAGTGTCACTGTCAGACTTACCCAGGCACACTGCCATATCTAGGTATACTCAGGTACTTAACACGGGCACAGATTGGGATGGACATTATGGCCTAACTCACCATAAGTCTCATCATGTGTCACATGTGCACACATTCCTATGGGATAGTGCACATACACTTACAATGCTGTCACAATTGGAACAGGAAAAAATAAAGGAGTGATAGTGAGGGAATCAAAATGGGAAGGGAGAAGGAGTCTGTGAGAGGGAGAGAGGAAGAGAGGGAAGGAGAGGGAGAAGGAGTCTGTGAGAGGGAGAGAGGGAGAAGGAGTCTGTGAGAGGGAGAGAGGGAGAAGGAGTCTGTGAGAGGGAGAGAGGAAGAGAGTGAAGGAGAGGGAGAAGGAGTCTATGAGAGGGAGAGAGGGAAGGAGAGGGAGAATGAGTCTATGAGAGGGAGAGAGGGAGAAGGAGTCTGTGAGAGGGAGATGGAGAAGGAGTCTGTGAGAGGGAGAGAGGGAGAAGGAGTCTGTGAGAGGGAGAGAGGAAGAGAGGGAAGGAGAGGGAGAAGGAGTCTGAGAGGGAGAGAGGGAAGGAGAGGGAGAAGGGGTCTGGAAGAGGGAGAGAGGGAGAAGGAGTCTGTGAGAGGGAGAGAGGGAAGGAGAGAGTGAAGGAGTCTGTGAGAGGGAGAGAGGGAAGGAGAGAGAGGAGTCTGTGAGAGGGAGAAAGGGAAGGAGAGGGAGAGGGAGAAGGAGTGTGGGAGAAGGAGAGAGGGAAGGAGAGGGAGAAGGAGTCTGGGAGAGGGAGAGGGAGAGAGGGAACGAGAGGGAGAAGGAGTCTGGGAGAGGGAGAGAGGGAACGAGAGGGAGAAGGAGTCTGGGAGAGGGAGAGAGGGAAGGAGAGGGAGAAGGAGTCTGGGAGAGCGAGAGAAAGAACGAAAGGGAAAAGGACCCTGGGAGAGGGAGAGAGGGAACGAGAGGAAGAAGGAGTCTGGGAGAGGGAGAGATGTTTGAGGAGGAAGGGAACGTAGGAGAAGGAAAATAACAGAGTGAGTGAGTGAGATGGAGGGGTGGGGGAGAGATGGAGGGAGACTCAGGGATCCCCCTTCCCTCTGCAGCCTGTTGTGTTCTATCCATCAGCGTTGCCGTGAGCGACAGGTTGTATTTATGATGGATGTTCAGTATAATAGCCTTTGGTTTGGTATGCAGGCATAATCAGCTGCTTGATTCACTGATACAGGGGACCCAGGTCTCTCTATTATTCTCTCTCTTTGTTTTTCTTCTTACACTCCTTCTTCCCTCCCTCCCTCCAACTCAATTCCCCTCCTTACCCTGCTCTCCACCTCTTTTCTTCTCAATCTCTTCAAAAGAGAAGATGAGAGAGAGGTGCCCCTCCTTGAGCGGACATCTTTAAAGAAACAGAAAGCAGGGATGGAGATGGATCATTAAAGAAGAAACACACCATTTACACTGCATGTCATGTCCATTTACTGTGTTACTGCCCCCCTCTCTCTCTCTCACACACACACACACACTCAACCCCCCTCCATACACACCAACACCCCCTCCTTATGACAGTTTTGCACACTCTTGGCATTCTCTCAACCAGCTTCACCTGGAATGCTTTTCCAACTGTTTTGAAGGAGTTCCCACATATGCTGAGCACATGTTGGCTGCTTTTCCTTCACTCTGCGGTCCAACTCATCCTAAACCATCTCAATTGGGTTGAGGTCGGTGATTGTGGAGGCCAGGTCATCTGATGCAGCACTCCATCACTCTCTTTGTTGGTCAAATAGCCTGTGCACAGCCTGGAGGTGTGTTGTGTCATTGTCCTGTTGAAAAACAAATGACAGTCCCACTATGTGCAAACCAGATGGGATGGCATATCAGTGCAGAATGTTGTGGTAGCCATGCTGGTTAAATAAATCACAGACAGTGTCACCAGCAAAGCACTCCACACCATCCCACCTCCTCCATGCTTCACGGTAGGAACCACACATGCGGAGATCATCCGTTCACCTACTCTGCGTCTCACAAAGACACGGCCGTTGGAACCAAAAATCTCAAATTTGGGCTCATCAGACCAAAGGACAGATTTCCACCAGTCTAATGTCCATTGCTCGTGTTTCTTGGCCCAAGCAAGTCTCTTCTTCTTACTGGTGTCCTTTAGTAGTGGTTTCTTTGCAGTAATTCGACCATGAAGTCCTCATTCACGCAGTCTCCTCTGAACAGTTGATGTTGAGATGTGTCTGTCATTTGAACTCTGTGAAGCATTTATTTTGGCTGCAAATTCTGAGACTGGTAACTCTAATGAACTTATCTTCTGCAGCAGAGGTAAATCTGGGTCTTGCTTTCCTGTGGCGGTCCTCATGAGAGCCAGTTTCATCATAGCGCTTGATGGTTTTAGCGACTGCACTTGAAGAAACTTTCAAAGTTCTTGAAATGTTCAGTATCGACTAACCTTCATGTCTTAAAGTAATGATGGACTGTCGTTTCTCTTTGCTTATTTGAGCTGTTCTTGCCATATTTGAGCTGTTCTTGGTCTTTTACCAAATAGGGATATATTCTGTATACCTTGTCACAACACAACTGACTAGCTCAAATGCATTAAGGGAAAAAATTCCACAAATTAACTTTTAAAAAGGCACACCTGTTAATTGAAATGCATTCCAGGTAACTTTCCCATGAAGATGGTTGAGGGAATGCCAAGAGTGTGCAAAGTTGTCATCAAAGCAAAGGGTGGCTACTTTGAAGAATCTCAAATATAAAATATATTTTGATTTGTTTAACACTTTTTTGTTTACTACATGATTCCATGTGTTATTTCATAGTTTTCTACATTCTACAATGTAGAAACTAGTAAAAACAAAGAAAACCCCTGCAATGAGTAGGTGTGTCCAAACTTTTGACTGGAACTGTATTATAACTAGTTATTTATTTATACACATTTCCAATCAGAATGCCGTCCGATGGGAAATCTCCATATCCTGATCATTTGTATATCCACCACCACCTCCAGATCCAGCAGGCCGGGCACGTTCCCTCTCCCCTCCCCAGCCACAGTGACCCTCTCTGGGCTAGACTAGCTGGGCAGACCAGGCCAGCTCTGGGGATCAGCTGGTGAAGCAGGCCTTTATAATGCCTCTGTTATTGGACTGGAGGAAATAGATCAACACTAGGTATGTGCATACACACACGTGTGACGTGTGACGTGTGCACACACACACTGCCACGTGTGCACACACACACACACACACACACACACACACACACCTCACTCACTCACACGTGTGCACACACACACTCACACGTGTGCACACACACACTCACACGTGTGCACACACACACACACACACACACACACACTCACACACTCACTCACTCACTCACACGTGTGCACACACACACACACACACACACACTCACTCACTCACACGTGTGATGTTACGCCCTGAAAACAGGGGAGAAATAATCACGACAGTGATAGCCTTGGTTCGGTGTTGTATTCTCAATTCAACGTTTAGTTCAATCTTTCACAAAAGTAACACATTACAAAACAACAGAAAACCCATTATACAAATAACACAGCAAAATATCTTATTAACAACGTGCATGTTCATTCACAATCGACATAAAATGGCAGCTACTCTCAGTACGATGCTATTCTTCACTTAAATAAAGTCACAGAGCCATCGAGCTGGGGCTAATATTACTCTCTTCAAACTTAACTCTAACTTCCTCAAGACGTTACTAAAACACACTTTAAACACTCTTGACATGTTAGCGAGTTTAAACATTTAAATGACTATTTGTATCATCAATAAAGTACCTGAAAACAGGGGAGAAATAATCACGAGAGTGGTATGGTGTTGTATTCTCAATTCAACGTTTAGTTCAATGAAAAAGACCGCGATTTCCCCCAGGAATATGGGTGGAGACCAGAGCAATCGATCTCCGGCTCATAGATTAAGAACATTTCGTAGATCACAGATTAACACTTTTAGGCACTACAAAATAAAGTAATCAATATAACGTTTACACATTACTCTCACAATTCGTACCCTTTGACAGATTTTAACTTTAACACAATTATATGAATGTTATCAATCTCTATCAACTAATACTGAATGCATCTTTTTAACCTTAGATGTTTTAAGATCCTCACATACTATGAATTTACAAATACTTTTTAATGTATAACAGGCTATGAATATTTCCTTTAACCTGTCACACATACACACACACTCACACGGGTGCATACACACACACTCATACAGACAAAGGTAAAGTATTACTGGTTTGAGATTCAATTCTTGTTTGCCATGTCGCCTGTTTAAGTTAGAAATTTTGTCCAAGCTGACAAGTGATCAAACATCTCCCTCAAATATTCTCTCTCTCTCTTTCCTCCCTTCCTTTCCCACCTGCCTTCCCTCTCCCTCTTCCTCTTTTCTCTTATTCCCTCTCTATCTCGCCCTTCCTCTCCCCTTGGTGTTCTTGTTGTTGCTGCTGCTGTCTGGGTCTGTGTGCATTTGCCCTCTCACATTGATCTATAATGGACAGATTTCCATCTCGTTTGATGCCCGACTTCAAAGCCTCTGTGATTATGATTCCGATCACACCGGCGAAGTAAAATGGAATTATCATTGGCACCAGGGAGAGTCAGGAGAGAAGGTCAGGGTGGGCTGGGGTACTGGTAGTGTGGGGGATAGGAGAGCTCCCTAACACGGAGGGCAAACTAATGGGACGAAGGGAGGGTGGAAGGGAGGGAGGGAGGTAGAGAAGGAAGAAAAGAGGGAGAGTTGTCCTGATGTCCTTTCTATCTCATTTGGTAGAGCATTGAGCTTATAACTCCAGAATAGTGGGTTTGATTCACAGGACCACCAATAAGTCAAATGCATGTTTCTTTGGATAAAACCTTGGCTAAATGGCATATATTGTTTATATATTATGAGATGCAGGAAGGAAGAGGTGAGGGAGGGAGACGATAGAGAGAAGGGTTGGGTGGGCTACTTTCTAAATGTAACCGATTACAGTTACTAGTTATGTCCAAAATTGTAATCAGTAACATTTTGATTACCTAAACACAATAGCTCAATCTGATTACTTTTGGATTACTTTCCCTGTAAATGGCATTATTAGAAGAAGACAAAAGTAATTCATTTAACGCATTTGGTGTGTCATCATAGTGGTCTCTGACTTGTGGTCAGACTCACTCAGGTGGAACAAACTTTAAATTGTGCCTTTTTCAAGACAGCAGCTACTCTACTTGGGGTGCAAATACATCAAGGCACTTACATTACATATAAAAGAAAAGATAAAAGAGTAATCAGTTACTCCCCAACATGTAATCAGTTACTCCCCAACATGTAATCAGTTACTCCCCAACATGTAATCAGTTACTCCCCAACATGTAATCAGTTATTCCCCAACATGTAATCAGTTATTCCCCAACATGTAATCAATTGTAATCAGTTATTCCCAACATGTAATCAGTTATTCCCAACAAATCATGTAATCAGTTACTCCCCAACATGTAATCAGTTACTCCCAACATGTAATCAGTTATTCCCATGTAATCAACATGTAATCAATTACTCCCAACATGTAATCAGTTACTCCCCAACATGTAATCAGTTATTCCCCAACATGTAATAAGTTACTCACCAACATGTAATCAGTTACTCCCCAAAATGTAATCAGTTACTCACCAACATGTAATCAGTTACTCCCCAACATGTAATCAGTTACTCCCCAACATGTAATCAGTTACTCACCAACATGTAACATGTAATCAGTTACTCCCCAACATGTAATCAGTTACTCCCCAACATGTAATCAGTTACTCCCCAACATGTAATCAGTTATTCCTCAACATGTCATCAGTTATTCCCCAACATGTAATCAGTTACTCCTCAACATGTAATCAGTTATTCCCCAACATGTAATCAGTTATTCCCCAACATGTAATCAGTTATTCCCCAACATGTAATCAGTTATTCCCCAACATGTAATCAGTTATTCCCAAACATGTAATCAGTTACTCCCCAACATGTAATCAGTTACTCCCCAACATGTAATCAGTTACTCCCCAACATGTAATCAGTTACTCACCAACATGTAATCAGTTACTCCCCAACATGTAATCAGTTACTCCCCAACATGTAATCAGTTACTCCCCAACATGTAATCAGTTACTCCCCAACATGTAATCAGTTATTCCCCAACATGTAATCAGTTATTCCCCAACATGTAATCTGTTACTCCCCAACATGTAATCAGTTTTTTTGTCCATTAAAATAACAAGAAATTGATCAGAAATTCAGTGTAGACTTTGTTAATGTTGTAAATGACTATTGTAGCTGGAAACGGCAGATTTTTTTATGGAATATCTACATAGGGGTACAGAGGCCCATTATCAGCAACCATCACTCCTGTGTTCCAATGGCACATTGTGTTAGCTAATCCAAGTTTATAATTTTGTGCTGATTAAAGAAGCAATTAAACTGGCCTTCTTTAGACTAGTTTAGTATCTGGAGCATCAGCATTTGTGGGTTCGATTACAGGCTCAAAATGGCCAGAAACAAAGCATTTTCTTCTGAAACTCATCAGTCTATTCTTGTTCTGAGACATGAAGGCTATTCCATGCGAGAAATTGTCAAGAAACTGAAGATCTCGTACAATGCTGTGTGCTACTCACTTCACAGAACAGCTCAAATTGGCTCTAACCAGAATAAAATAGGAATTGGAGGCCCCGGTGCACAAGTGAGCAAGAGGACAAGTACATTAGTGTGTCTAGTTTGAGAAACAGACGCCTCACAAGTCCTCAACTGGCAGCTTCATTAAATAGTACCCGCAAAACACCAGTCTCAACTTCAACAGTGAAGAGGCCTACATAGAACCATAGGATAATATTAACAATGTGTATAAACACTGGATGACTGACAGGGGGCGCTGTTTTGAAGCCACTACGAAGCCATTTTAGTATTTCTCCTCCAGTGTAAAATTAGTATTTCTCCAGTGTAAATCAAAAAGATTTTGGAAGCTATAGAAATGCATTTATTAACATTTACATTAATTTTTGCCATGTATATTCTACTACAGACACCTTAATGCATACTTTTACATTATATTATGTGAACTAAACATACAAATCAAGTAATTTTTTTAGAGAGTACTAATGTTACTGTCCCAACTAGAAAAAAAATACTAATGCATGTAATTTTGTCCTTGAAGCATTGGAGAACTGCTCCTTCTCAGGAGTACCAATATGGCGGCTGCTTCAAACCTCTCAATGGCCAGTACATACAGTAGCATCAACAATCCATGATCGGGTTACAGTAGAACGGACCAATACAGTATAGTAGCCTACATACAGTATTTGTATTAATGGCTTTGAATAAAGTATCCAAGACCGCCCTCGCGTGGTTGATTACACACGTCGTAGTGGCCTGAAAAAGCAACATTGGAGTGTGATGCTGTCAACCTCTATTGCGATCTCAGAGCCGAGGATCCACACGGTGAACTGCGTGTCGGGACCAGAGAGAGAACCAACCGAACAGGCTTCTGTCATCCTTCTCATTCCGCCCAAGCCCCGACTGAAGTCCGACGCGGTAGGTTATACCGTTCTTTTTTTTTTTTTACCGTTCTAATCATCATGGGTTTTGCCGCGCCCTGAATAGCGGTCCATCTCTCCAATAATGGGATACGCGTTGCGATTTAGGTAGCACAATATAGCGTGGATGCATGATAGGCCTCTATATTTTCAAGTATCGTTTAAGATCCATACATTCGTATGTTTTTAGCAGTTTGTGGTAGCCCAAGCTTTTACAGCATCATGTCAGATTAGTCTGGTCGTGTCATATGTTGTTTTATAGACGACAGCAGCATCATTCACAACATGAAGCCAGTTCATATTCATGTTGGACTAAATAATAACACACAGGCCTGTTTTGTTTGTTCTGTTACAGCCAATCTATTAAACTAACTATTTGACTAGGATTAATACCAATGAATCTAGTTTGTTTTGGGTGTTTGATGTTATCCCTCTTTGTTGTTTATGATTGGAAATGGATGAAACAACAATAAACGGGGTATAATACCACACGATGGCAGCATTGTAACCAAGTCCGGGGGTTCTTTAGAAAATGCATTGTCACTGTTCTAATGGGATCATCTGATGTCTTAACTCTATTATAACAAACAGGTTGTTGATTTTGAGGTATTTTTATATATAGAGAGAGGAAGCTGCAAGACTGAAGTTTAAGATTTTAATGATGATCCCAAGATCCAAAAGCTTTTAACAACACTCACAACAATTAGTCTTCATCCTCTTGTTTTGTAGGTTACTCTGATCCTGCACATAAAATGACCCTCCTCTTTGAAGCTCATCCTGACAGAAAGTTATGTCATCTGTGATGTCTATGTCAGAATGTGGGAATCTCTGAACTCTGGTCCTTGTTGTTTTTAGGTGTGAACTTTGAACTCTGCTGAGGTGATCTGACAGGATTAGACAGACAAACAGCCAGACAGACTCAGACAGACTGTTCTCTAGCTGCCACCATGGGCTCCCTAGCCACCACTGCCACCCTGCTTTCCTTACTGCTACTGGGAGCTGTGACGGCCAGACTAGACACTAAAAACCCCAAGACAGGTAAGGGACCAGGGACACGACAGGCTGCTGGCTGGTGGGGCCTGTTTAACACATTTGACATTTTAGTCATTTAGCAGATGCACTTATCCAGAGCGACTTACAGGAGTAATTACAGTAGGGTTATTTACCTTGCTCTAGGGCACTTCAACAGATTTATCACCTAGTTGGCTCGGGGATTCAAACCAGCGACCTTTCGGGTTCTGGCCCAACCATTAGGCTTCCTGCCGCCCCCAACAAAAGGGCACAGAGGGACTTTCCTTGGATGGTTATTTTCCCTGTATGGCAAATCCAGCCAGTAATGAAAATGTATTATTTAGGGGCTCACTGGGTTCCAAAGCTCTTAACATTGAAAGGAGGAACTCACATCCACTAGACAGGACACCAGGACAGGGAAGGGAAGGGGCCTGTTTATCCACTAGACAGGACATCAGGACAGGGAAGGGGCCTGTATATCCACTAGACAGGACACCAGGATAGGGAAGGGACCTGTTTATCCACTAGAAAGGACACCAGGACAGGGAAGGGACCTGTTTATCCACTAGACAGGACACCAGGACAGGTAAGGGGCCTGTTTATCCACTAGACAGGACACCAGGACAGGGAAGGGGACCTGTTTATCCACTAGACAGGACACCAGACAGGGAAGGGGCCTGTTTATCCACTAGACAGGACACCAGGACAGGTGGGAAGGGGCCTGTTTATCCACAAGATAGGACACCAGGACAGGTTCTTAATGGAAGGGGCCTGTTTATCCAGTAGACAGGACACCAAGACAGGGAAGTGGCCTGTTTATCCACTGGTGTAGTTCTGTGCACCAGGACATGGGTTTAGGGGTCTGTTTATTAGTAACAAAGAATGACTTTTGTACCAAGACAGGAACAGATGGCCTGTTTATCCACTAGAAAGGACATGGGAAGGGGCAGGATGACATTAGACAAGGATAGTTTGTCATGGAGGCATTAGGCTACATTCTTAATGGAATCTGAGACCTTTTTTGGGAGTGGGGATCCGTAGAGTCAAAGGTACTGTGTGAAGAGTGTTTAGGTCTATTGGTGTAGTTCTGTGCTTTTTTGGCACTGGGTTTAGGCCTTAGTTAATTAGTAACAAAGAATGTTACTTTTGTACTCTACTACATAGATTTGACAGATTTAGGCCGAGAATCTGTATTAAACTATTTTCAAATTATGTGACCTAAATTTTAAGTGGAATCAGGTTATATGAAAAATAGACTATCAATTGAGATAAAAAATATATTTTTTGGTGAATGAGTATCAAAAGTACAACAACATTTTAAATCAAACTGACAGTGGACTTCTGTGATTCCTGGACAAATCAAACTGACAGTGGAGGCCAGTGAAGTGAATCAAACTGACAGTGGAGAAGATTCTGGGCCAAACTGACAGTGGAACGAGGAGAGCCTGCTCCCTGCCAACCTGGAGAGGGAGTGTCTGTAGACATTTTGAGGTCTTCTGATGGCAGCTAAGGAGGCATTGGACTCCTACCGAATCAAACTGACAGAGGACTTTCTTTCCTCACCTCCTTCAGGATTCTTTAGGGAGACATTTTCAAACTGACAGTGGACTTCTGATGATTCTGTAGACATTTTGAATCAAACTGACAGTGGACTTCTGATGATTCTGAACAGATTTATTCAAACTGACAGTGGACTTCTGATGATTCTATTAGATTCCCTTCTTGAATCAAACTGACAGTGGACTTCAGCTGATTCTTCCTTTTGAATCAAACTGACAGTGGACTTCTGATGATTCTGTAGACATTTTGAATCAAACTGACAGTGGACTTCTGATGATTCTGTAGACATTTTGAATCAAACTGACAGTGGACTTCTGATGATTCTGTAGACATTTTGAATCAAACTGACAGTGGACTTCTGATGATTCTGTAGACATTGTGAATCAAACTGACAGTGGACTTCTGATGATTCTGTAGACATTGTGAATCAAACTGACAGTGGACTTCTGATGATTCTGTAGACATTTTGAATCAAACTGACAGTGGACTTCTGATGATTCTGTAGACATTGTGAATCAAACTGACAGTGGACTTTGTTTTGATCTTTCAGGATATCTTCTGGTCAGTCTACATAGGTAAGTGTAATGATTTTGACTGACGTTCTCTTGGAACATATCAGAGTACTTAGTATTTTGGGTTACCACTCAGTTGAAATCCATGTGATTTGGTGTGACAGTTAAAATAGCTTCACCCCAGAACATGTGTCTTGTATTACTGAATGTACCATTTGACTGGCTGTGTTGTTAACCCTGTGTGTGTACAGATGGGGACCAGTGTGCAGAGAAGCCGTGTAAGAATGGAGCCATGTGCTCAGACAGCGTGGGGGGATACGACTGTGTCTGCAAGTCAGGCTTCTTTGGAGTCCACTGTGAGACAGGTGAGAGACGTGAAGGACCCAACACCGAGTTGGTGGGGAACTTATGTTGTAAAACACGTCAACAGTGAAGAAGCCTCTCTGTCTTTCTCTCTGTGTGTGATTGTAGATCAGACAGTGTGTATGTTGGACAAGACCAAGGGCTGCAGTCAGTTCTGTAAGCCAGGATACCAGTCCTATGAGTGTTCCTGTGCCCGTGGCTGGAAACTAGAGGAGAAGGAGAGGGTGAAGTGTATGCCTGCAGGTCAGTCACCATATACTACTATACTATGCTATCCTATATGTTAAGTGATTCTGTATTATTATACTCTAGCCTCATACACAACATCCTGATCTCGCTAGCGGATAGTGAAACAGAATGTAAGCTTGCGAGATCAGGATGGTTCATACGAGGCTAATGTTATGCTATACTAGATACTAAACTGTACTATATTAAACTATACTCAGTAATTCTCCCTCAATCCCTCTCTCAGTGACATTCCCCTGTGGGAAGGTGAACAGCCTAAGCCAGTGGACAAAGAGACAGTCAACCAACATCGCCAGCAACTTTGAGGGACTAGCCTGCAACTCTGGAGAGTGTCCCTGGCAGGTACGAAAACACACACCACTATGAGGTACACACACACACACACAATTCAAACTAGGTACACACTGTCCACTGACAGGCACTACTATGCTCTCAGATAATTTTTTCTCATGAAGTCAACCCCTCACTATCAAAGCTGCAGCACATTAACCCAATATTCCCATCGTTGTGATAATGTATTTTGCGGTGTCATCACTGCTGTATATTGTAACTGTTGTGTTGTCATTGTGCAGGCCATTCTGAAGAGTACAGAGTCTGTAGGGTTCTGTAGTGGTGTCATTCTGAAGGAGAACCTGGTTCTAACTACAGCCCAGTGTGCCCAGAAATATGTCAACTTCCAGGTGGCTGTCGGTGAGTGCTCATCATGGGGCATCATGTCCAGTCTACAGGCTCAGGCTCCACTGGTGGTGGAAGTGGTGTGTGTGTGTGTGTGCATTCATTCCTGCGTGTGTGTGCGAGGGTATGTTTTTGATTTGCTTTACACTATGTGTTCCTTCATTGATTTTGAGTACTTCGTCCCTCCCCTCCCAGGCAAACGCCTAACCGCATCTGAAGATGGCGAACAGACGCTCTATGTCCAAGTCGTCCACGTCCACCCCGCTACGTACCCGGTCGCCCTGACAACGACCTGGCCGTCCTCGAGCTCCGCGAGCGCATCGTCTATAAGAAACATGTGGTCGCTGCCTGCTTGCCCGAACGTGACTTTGCAGAGGTCGTCCTGATGACTGGCGAGTATCCGGCCGTGGTCACTGGCTGGAAGGACCCCGTGGACGCCACGGAGGTCCAAGGCCCGCTCACTCTCAACCACCTGGCATATGAGCGTTTGCCCCAGTGTGGGAGAGGCACCCGGGGTTGGTCACCAACAAGATGGGCTGTACGACGGTGAGACCCAAGGGTGACTGCATCCTGGGGCCGGGGAGTCCCATCCTATCTCTCCACAGGGAGGTGTTCTATCTGACCGGGGTAGTCTCCAGACCAGCAGGGGCAGACTGTAGTCAGGGTTACATCTACCAGAAGGTGTCCCGTTTCCTGCTCTGGCTGCAGCCCCTCATGGACTCACGCTAAGGGGGCTCTGAATCCCAAATCAACCACTAGTCCCCACCCCCTATGCAGTAGGTTAGATCTGAGAGGATTGGAAAGATGTCCTTTAAGCTATATGGCGCCAATTCCCGTCTGGCCTATCAGAAGGCCAGATGGAGCTACCTACTGGTCCAATCATCTCAGATCTATATAAGTGCTTTGTGACTAGGGGTTTGGGATTCAGGGGTAGTGATCAGGGGGAGGGAGGGTACAGGGAAGAGAGGGAGAGGTTGAGGGGGTTAGGAGAATAATTGTGAGGGTTGATGGTATTGGACAAAGGCTTAAATGGATAGGAATTAGGGAAGACAAGACAGGGAGAACGGAGGTGACACTGTCAAGGAAATAAATAAATGAAGGATATTGTAATATTGGATAGAGGTGGAAAGGGATAGGGGTCATGTGGGAGGAGAAGAGGAGGGAGGGAAGAAAGCTGAACAGGGAGCATGATGAAGGAGGGAAAACACAACGTAAAGAGAGGGCCAGAGAAAATGGGGGAAATGGAGATGCATTCCGTTTGTGTAACATACCGTACTCTTATCTTAGGTCCTTTTTCATTGGAAGGGTCTGGTTGTCCGTATGGCTGATGTCTTTTGCTTAAATTATTTGTTGTCTTTTAATTTTTCAAAATAATAATTAGGCCTATAAGTTGATTTCCACCTATCGTATAGTATATGAGTTGGGGGTACTTGAGAAGACTCATGAGACCATAAGCTTACTGGTAAAATGTACGTGCGGGGGTATTTCAGGGGTTCTCTAGGCAAAGCAAAATTCTGTTGATGGTACAGTTAGCGAAAAAGGTTGGGAACCACTGCCCTAATGAACACAACCCACATCTGTGTAGTTCTCTGTTTATCCCACAAGGTGGCGGTCTTTACATTAAAATACTATTGTATCATGTGCTACCAAATATAGTACCTGGCTGACTGCAGATAGACTAGGGGAACGTTAAATAATGCAGCATGCGTGTTCTGTTGCTCTTGTCTTACTCTTAACTGATGTTCTTTTCTTGGAGAGAAGGGTTGGTAATTGCACTGTATACTTTTTAATGTTAATCACTTTACTAAGAATGTATTAATAAAAGTTCACCTCTGATCTGGTGTCAGTTTAATGAATTACTGAGGAATATGGGTCAATGTTCTGCAGCGCATTAAGGAACATCTCTGTCAAAGTAAATGTGTCACAATGACGACGAGTGAAGCCGTCTATAACTTTGCAATGCCGTCAACTGTAGCCTACGTTGATCTCCAGCACCTTCTCAAAGCTCTTATATGGATCAGAAGCACTGCTTTTCCTGGTGTTGTAAAGGACTTCCACTAGCATGCCGAGAGCAATCTAGCAAGAAGCAGGAGACTCACACAGACAGATTTGGTGATCTTATCTGTAATAGCTGGCATTTGAGTCTAGAATGATCACTTCTACTCCCACTGCTACAGACGCTGCATCATTTCACTATTGTGTCTAATATCAAGCTGCCATCACAGCCACATTCCCCCTAGCGTTGTTTGGCAACATTTTCCCACAATCCATTGCAAAGACCCTACTCTCCATCTTCTCACAGCCTCCTTGGCGACCTCGGCCTGGTCCGGGACAGCTCCCAGCCTCCTTGGCGACTTCGGCCTGGTCCGGGACAGCTCCCAGCCTCCTTGGCGACTTCGGCCTGGTCCGGGACAGCTCCCAGCCTCCTTGGCGACTTCGGCCTGGTCCGGGACAGCTCCCAGCCTCCTTGGCGACCTCTGCCTGGGTCCGGGACAGCTCCCAGCCTCCTTGGCGACCTCGGCCTGGTCCGGGACAGCTCCCAGCCTCCTTGGCGACCTCGGCCTGGTCCGGGACAGCTCCCAGCCTCCTTGGCGACCTCGGCCTGGTCCGGGACAGCTCCCAGCCTCCTTGGCGACCTCGGCCTGGTCCGGGACAGCTCCCAGCCTCCTTGGCGACCTCAAAGGCCTGGTCCCTTT
Source organism: Oncorhynchus keta (assembly GCF_023373465.1). NCBI lineage: Eukaryota > Metazoa > Chordata > Actinopteri > Salmoniformes > Salmonidae > Oncorhynchus > Oncorhynchus keta. Next base: position 29,738 of record NW_026283158.1, on the reverse strand, counting down.
CCTGGGACAGCTCCCAAAGCCTCCTTGGCGGGGCCTCGGCCTGGTCCTCCTGGGACAGCTCCCAGCCTCCTGTGAATAACCCAAGAAAGAGGCGGCGGTCCTGGCAAGGGAAGAAAGACAAAGAAAAGAAAGGAGAGACGCCAAATGGCCAATAACCGAACCTTTCCTGACACTTTCATTGGGCACTTGAAAAGGGATTCGGTGGAACACCCCTGCCAAAGCCCTGGGGGGCCTCAACCGCACTTGGGGCCCTGGTACTGCCATGGCATTCTCAACTAGGTGAGATGTCTCCCAGCTCCAAAATATGCCCCCAGCTCCTTTAGCCTCTGTCCAATAGAGATGAATTTGGTGGAGCTCCTTCCTTCCCTGTGCCTGGCCAACCGGACACTGCAGGTGGATACACACCAGTACTGCCCATCCCTGCAGGGAAACTGGGCAGTCAACTGAGACACTTCAGGTGGATACACACCAGTACTGCCCAGCCCTGCAGGGAAATGGGCAATGTGTAGAAAACAACGCGGACACTTCAGGTGGATACACAGCAGTGTTGCCACATTTAATTGACACTTTCACACAGAAACTGAGCAAAATTCCCACCAAATCTACTATAAGGCAGCATTCACACAACAGGCAGCCCAATTATGATATTTTTTCACTAATTGGTCTTTTGAACCATCATATTAGCTCTGAGAAGATCTGATGTGAAAGAAATCTGATGTGATTGGTCAAAAGACCAATTAGTGTAAAAAATATCAGAATTGGGCTGTAAACACAGCCGAAGTAGTCAATTTGTAAGATGGAAAAAATTCCCCCAATATGGCAACTCTAATGTAGAGAATGAAAAAGGAGGTGGAGAGAGAGAGAGCGGTTTAGGGAATGAGACTCACTGGGTTTGATGAAAAGGTGAGAATGGAGGAACATGAGAGAGCCTGTTATTGATGTGACAGAGAGAAGTGGGATTATGGCCCTTAATATAAAGTGCTGTCACTTTGAGCTGACAGACATTGAAATGTGATAGAGACAGCTGGGGAATATAGTTAACAGTGATTACGCTCCAAATGGCACCCTATTCCCTAAGTCGTGCACTATATTTGACCAGGGTCTGTAAAAGTAGTGCACTGTAAAAGGAATAGGGTGTCATTTCAGGACAAAGCCAGTATCTAAATAGCTGTACTCATCTTCAGAGAGAGAGAGAGTTTAGGGGTAATGTGTAGGTTGGTGGTCTGTCCTGTCGGTGTACTTAACTATAAATCGGACTGCTGCCCTACAAAACTGTAATCCACTAGCTACCCCATAACCCCCTATACTAGCCACATGCTGTGACCTCAAATCCACCATGTCTCCAGCTGAGGATATGATTGTGTGTGTGTGTGTGTGTGTGTGTGTGTGTGTGTGTGTGTGTGTGTGTGTGTGTGTGTGTGTGTGTGTGTGTGTGTGTGTGTGTGTGTGTGTGTGTGTTGGGGGGCCCGGGGTAACATCAAATGACCCTGTCTTTGTAAGGATTATCTGTCTGCAATATGTCTAAGCCTGTATATGAGGTCCTATGTCAAAGTGTGTGTGTGTGTGTGTGTGTGTGTGTGTGTGTGTGTGTACCAAACTCACTAAAAGTGGAAGTAATAAAGCCTCTCTTGAAAAAGCCAAACCTTCACCCAGAAAATATTCCTCTAACATTCCTCTCAAAATTTTTAGAAAAGGCTGTTGCGCAGCAACTCACTGCCTTCCTGAAGACAAACAATGTATATGAAATGCTTCAGTCTGGTTTTAGACCCCATCATAGCACTGAGACTGCACTTGTGAAGGTGGTAAATGACCTTTTAATGGCATCAGACCGAGGCTCTGCATCTGTCCTCGTGCTCCTAGACCTTAGTGCTAGTTTTGATACCATCGATCACCACATTCTTTTGGAGAGATTGGAAACCCAAATTGGTCTACACGGACAAGTTCTGGCCTGGTTTAGATCGTATCTGTCGGAAAGATATCAGTTTGTCTCTGTGAATGGTTTGTCCTCTGACAAATCAACTGTAAATGTCGGTGTTCCTCAAGGTTCCGTTTTAGGACCACTATTGTTTTCACTATATATTTTACCTCTTGGGGATGTCATTCGAAAACATAATGTTAACTTTCACTGCTATGCGGATGATACACAGCTGTACATTTCAATGAAACATGGTAAAGCCCCAAAATTGCCCTCGCTAGAAGCATGTGTTTCAGACATAAGGAAATGGATGGCAGCAAACTTTCAGACAAAACAGAGATGCTTGTTCTAGGTCCCAAGAAACAAAGAGATCTTCTGTTGAATCTGACAATTAATCTTAATGGTTGTACAGTCAGTCTCAAATAAAACTGTGAAGGGCCTCGGCATTACTCTGGACCCTGATCTCTTTTTGAAGAACATATCAAGACTGTGTCAAGGACAGCTTTTTCCCATCTACGTAACATTGCATAAATCAGAAACTTTCTGTCCAAAAATGATGCAGAAAAATGAATCCATGCTTTTGTCACTTCTAGGTTAGACTACTGCAATGCTCTACTTTCTGGCTACCCGGATAAAGCACTGAATGAACTTCAGTTCAGTTCAGTGCTAGTGCTAAATACGGCTGCTAGAATCCTAACTAGAACAAAATAATTTGATCATATTACTCCAGTGCTAGCCTCCCTACACTGGCTTCCTGTCAAGGCAAGGGCTGATTTCAAGGTTTTACTGCTAACCTACAAAGCATTACATGGGCTTGCTCCTACCTATCTCTCTGATTTGGTCCTGCCGTACATACCTACACGTACGCTACGGTCACAAGACGCAGGCCTCCTTATTGTCCCTAGAATTTCTAAGCAAATAGCTGGAGGCAGGGCTTTCTCCTATAGAGCTCCATTTTTATGGAGTGGTCTGCCTACCCATGTGAGAGACGCAAACTCGGTCTCAACCTTTAAGTCTTTACTGAAGACTCATCTCTTCAGTGGGTCTTAAGATTGAGTGTAGTCTGGCCCAGGAGAGTGAAGGTGAACGGAAAGGCTCTGGAGCAACGAACCGCCCTTGCTGTCTCTGCCTGGCCGGTTCCCCTCTTTCCACTGGGATTCTCTGCCTCTAACCCTATTACAGGAGCTTAGTCACTGGCTGACTAGAGCTCTTTCATACCGTCCCTAGGAGGGGTGTGTCACTTGAGTGGGTTGAGTCACTGATGTCATCTTCCTGTCTGGGTTGGCGCCCCCCCTTGGGTTGTGCCGTGGCAGAGATCTTTGTGGGCTATACTCGGCCTTGTCTCAGGATGGTAAGTTGGTGGTTGAAGATATCCCTCTAGTGGTGTGGGGGCTGTGCTTTGGCAAAGTGGGTGGGGTTATATCCTTCCTGTTTGGCCCTGTCCCGGGGTGTCCTCTGATGGGGCCACAGTGTCTCCTGACCCCTCCTGTCTCAGCCTCCAGTATTTATGCTGCAGTAGTTTATGTGTCGGGGGGCTTGGGTCAGTTTGTTATATCTGGAGTACTTCTCCTGTCCTATCCGGTGTCCTGTGTGAATTTAATTATGCTCTCTCTAATTCTTTCTTTCTCTCTTTCTTTCAGAGGACCTGAGCCCTAGGACCATGCCTCAGGACTACCTGGAATAATGACTCCTTGCTGTCCCTAGTCCACCTGGCTGTGCTGCTGCTCCAGTTTCAACTGTTCTGCCTGTGATTATTATTATTTGACCATGCTGGTCATTTATGAACATTTGAACATCTTGGCCATGTTCTGTTATAATCTCCATCCGGGCACAGCCAGAAGAGGACTGGCCACACCACATAGCCTGGTTCCTCTCTAAGTTTCTTCTTAGGTTTTGGCCTTTCTAGGGAGTTTTTCCTAGCCACTGTGCTTCTACACCTGCATTGCTTGCTGTTTGGGGTTTTAGGCTGGGTTTCTGTATAGCACTTTGAGATATCAGCTGATGTACGAAGGGCTATATAAATAAATTTGATTTGTGTGCGCACGCACAATTGTGCATGTGATATAATGGAGGGGCAGTAGTCTATGATGGCATATCTATGATTATACCATAATCCCCATCTGATATCCACCTCTCACTTTCTCTCCATTCATGCTCTAACCAACCACCCAGCCCTCACCCTAGATTTCTCACTCTTGGCCCAGAGATGATGCTCTCCACTGAGCTTAGTGGTGCAGGCTGAGGCCCACCTCACATTTGAGCCCCAAGGATGCCAGACAACGTCAGACTTCACTTGGCTGGGTAATTGTGCAGCAGTGTGGAGGTAACCCTGCTCCTCCGTGGGCCACCACCTGGGTCTGAGGTTGGGTTGGGGGACAGTTTTTACTTCAAAACTGCAGACGCAATAGCGGTTTGAAAACAGTAAATGCATAAATAAAATATTTTTTAAACTGCAGATGCAGATGAAGGCTTCTCCTTTACAGAAAAAGAAAGAGAGAGAACGAGAGAGAGAGAAAGAGAGAGAGACAGAGCAGTCATTGGTGTTGTTTATTCAGGCCTACTAGACTTTTACATTAGTCATAAATCAATCGGTTAGTCACACAGTCACAACACACACACATGCCCAGATCTTCAGTATATAATGATTAATCACATTCCAGTCAAGTCTATAATTGATCCTACCTAACATGACGCACGCAATCCAATCACTCAGGAGAATACATCAAAACAGTGTTGTTACCTGTCCCTATCCAGGCCTCTGTTTGGATCACATTGAACAGTACATCCTGAGTTGGCCTTTGTTCTGCTAACCTGTCCATAACCCACAAAGGGTTAATGGGTTAAGACCCCCTTCAGCCCCATAGAGCAACCTGAGCAGTTAACAGATGACCTTCTTCAAGGCTCTGTGAAGGAAGATAGAATGTAATGGGGTCCATGTGGCTGCTTTTGAAGAGGGACAGATTAAGGGTGTGTGTGTGTGTGTGTGTGTGTGTGTGTGTGTGTGTGTGTGTGTGTGCGTGCGTGCGTGCGTGCGTGCGTGCGTGCGTGCGTAGATCTACAGGTAACTGCAAACATAAAGGAAATACCAACATAAAGTGTCTTAATAGGGTGTTGGGCCACCATGAGAACAGCTTCACTGCACCTTGACATAGATTCTACAAGTGTCTGGAACTCTGTTGGAGGCAGGCGACACCATTCTTCCATGAGAAATTCCAACATTTGTTCTTTTGTTGATGGTGGTGGAAAACACTGTCTCAGGCATCTCTCCAGAATCTCCCATTGGTGTTCAATTGGGTTTATATCTGGTGACTGAGACACACACAAATTGTTTACTCCATGTGTAACTCTGTGTTGTCTGTTCACACTGCTATGCTTTATCTTGGCCAGGTCGCAGTTGCAAATGAGAACTTGTTCTCAAATAGCCTACCTGGTTAAATAAAGGTGAAATAAAAAAAAACTTATGCTCGTTAGATACCCCTCTTTCAAAGTTACGGAGATCCCTTATTCTAGCCATGTTAGCCAAGATTAGCATGACGGGATGTTAATTCCTTAACTCAGGAACCACACCTATGTGGAAGCACCTGATTTCAATATACTTTGTATCCCTCATTTACTCAAGTGTTTCCTTTATTTTAGTAGTTACCTGTACATTGGCACATAATGAGGTCACGCTCAGCTGACCTTTAGTGTATGCCATTAGCATCAGAGGGCAGGCCTCCCCTAAATGTCTAAAGGTCATGACCTCTCGACAGCCGGAGGGCTTAAGTCACCATGGCAATAAGGCCTGTAGAATGGGCTGGAGCTGCACAGACAGCTGATGTCAGGATAATCCCTGTTCTTACCCTGTAGCCTGGGTTACGTTACTTACCTCAATCAGCAAGTAGGCACATTTCACCGGCAGGGAGAAGGAGAAAACACCAGGACAGGACGCACTGTTGGTTTGTGTTTGTGTGTGTGTGTGTGTGTGTGTGTGTGTGTGTGTGTGTGTGTGTGTGTGTGTGTGTGTGTGTGTGTGTGTGTGTGTGTGTGTGTGTGTGTGTGTCTGTGTCTGTGTCTGTGTCTGTGTCTGTGTCTGTGTGTGTGTGTGTCTGTGTCTGTGTCTGTGTCTGTGTCTGTGTGTGTGTGTGTGTGTGTGTGTGTGTGTGTGTGTGTCTGTGTGTGTGTGTGTGTGTGTGTGTGTGTGTGTAACCTTGTCCCCAGGCTAAGTAATGCTTGTAAAATGAATTGGGAAGAGGAACTTAAAGGACAATACAATTATTTTATATTTCAAATCAAAATCAAATCAAATCAAATTTATTTATATAGCCCTTCGTACATCAGCTGATATCTCAAAGTGCTGTACAGAAACCCAGCCTAAAACCCCAAACAGCAAACAATGGCTGGTGAAAAACTCCCTAGAAAGGCCAAAACCTAGAAGAAACCTAATGTGTGTATAATATACAAGCTTGTAAAATGAATTACGAAGAGGAGGAACTTAAAGGACAATACAATGCAGGTCAGGAAAACTCCTAGAAAGGCCAAAACTAGAAGAAACCTTGGGGTGGCTGTGCCGGTAATGTTCAAGAAATTCAAATGACCAGCATGGTCGAATAATAATAAGGCAGAACAGTTGAAACTGGAGCAGCAGCACAGTCAGGTGGACTGGGGACAGCAAGGAGCCTTTTATAGGTAGTCCTGGGACATGGTCCTAGGGCTCAGGTCCTCCGAGAGAGAAAGAAAGAGAGAAGGAGAGAATTCGATAACATAGAATGAATAACAAACTGCTATTCTGTAAATGTGTGTTTGGCCCCATCCGTATAACCCCACCCACTTTGCCTGCATTTATGTGTTCATGTGTTCATGTAACTGACCTTTCCTTCTTGCCAGAGTGCCATAACAGCCCATCTTCCATGTCCACTGTGTTAAGGAGGAGAGGGGATGTCATGTCCTTCCACTGTGTTATAGGAGGATGTCATGTCCTTCCACTGTGTTATAGGAGGGGATGTCATGTCCTTCCACTGTGTTTAGGAGGAGGGGGATGTCATGTCCTTCCACTGTGTTTAGGAGGAGGGGGATGTCATGTCCTTCCACTGTGTTAAGGAGGAGGGGGATGTCATGTCCTTCCACTGCGTTAAGGAGGAGTGAGGATGTCATGTCCTTCCACTGTGTTACATGTCCTTCCACTGTGTTTAGGAGGAGGGGGATGGTCCTTCTACTGTGTTAAGGAGGAGTGTGTCATGTCCTTCCACTGTGTTTAGGAGGAGGGGGATGTCATGTCCTTCTACTGTGTTAAGGAGGAGGGGGATGTCATGTCCTTCCACTGTGTTTAGGAGTGGGGATGTCATGTCCTTCTACTGTGAAGGAGGAGGGGGATGTCATGTCCTTCCACTGTGTTTAGGAGGAGTGGAGATGTCATGTCCTTCTACTCTGTTATAGAGGATGTCATGTCCTTCCACTGTGTTTAGGAGGAGGGGGGATGTCATGTCCTTCCACTGTGTTAAGGAGGAGTGAGGATGTCATGTCATTCCACTGTGTTAAGGAGGAGGGGGATGTCATGTCCTTCCACTGTGTTTAGGAGGAGAGGGGATGTCATGTCCTTCCACTGTGTTAAGGAGTGGGGATGTCATGTCCTTCTACTGTGTTAAGGAGGAGGGGGATGTCATGTCCTTCCAATGTGTTATAGGAGTGGAGATGTCATGTCCTTCCACTGTGTTTAGGAGGAGGGGGATGTCATGTCCTTCCACTGTGTTTAGGAGGAGGGGGATGTCATGTCCTTCCACTGTGTTAAGGAGGAGGGGATGTCATGTCCTTCCACTGTGTTTAGGAGGAGTGGAGATGTCATGTCCTTCCACTGTGTTTAGGAGGAGGGAGGATGTCATGTCCTTCTACTGTGTTAAGGAGGAGGGGGATGTCATGTCCTTCCAATGTGTTTAGGAGGAGTGGAGATGTCATGTCCTTCCACTGTGTTAAGGAGGAGGGGGATGTCATGTCCTTCCACTGTGTTAAGGAGGAGGGGGATGTCATGTCCTTCCACTGTGTTTAGGAGGAGGGGGATGTCATGTCCTTCCACTGTGTTTAGGAGGAGTGGGGATGTCATGTCCTTCCACTGTGTTTAGGAGGAGTGAGGATGTCATGTCCTTCCACTGTGTTAAGGAGGAGTGGGGATGTCATGTCCTTCCACTGTGTTTAGGAGGAGTGAGGATGTCATGTCCTTCCACTGTGTTTAGGAGGAGTGGGGATGTCATGTCCTTCCACTGTGTTTAGGAGGAGTGGGGATGTCATGTCCTTCCACTGTGTTTAGGAGGAGTGGGGATGTCATGTCCTTCCACTGTGTTTAGGAGGAGGGGGATGTCATGTCCTTCCACTGTGTTAAGGAGGAGGGGGATGTCATGTCCTTCCACTGTGTTTAGGAGGAGTGGGGATGTCATGTCCTTCCACTGTGTTTAGGAGGAGTGAGGATGTCATGTCCTTCCACTGTGTTAAGGAAGAGGGGGATGTCATGTCCTTCCAATGTGTTAAGGAGGAGTGGAGATGTCATGTCATTCCACTGTGTTTAGGAGGAGGGGGGATGTCATGTCCTTCCACTGTGTTTAGGAGGAGTGGGGATGTCATGTCCTTCCACTGTGTTTAGGAGGAGGATGTCATGTCCTTCCAATGTGTTAAGGAGGAGTGGAGATGTCATGTCCTTCCACTGTGTTTAGGAGGAGTGGGGATGTCATGTCCTTCCACTGTGTTTAGGAGGAGGGGATGTCATGTCCTTCCACTGTGTTTAGGAGGAGGGGGATGTCATGTCCTTCCACTGTGTTTGGAGAGGGGGGGATGTCATGTCATTCCACTGTGTTTAGGAGGAGTGGGGATGTCATGTCCTTCCACTGTGTTAAGGAGGAGGGGGATGTCATGTCCTTCCACTGTGTTTAGGAGGAGAGGGGATGTCATGTCCTTCCAATGTGTTTAGGAGGAGGGGGATGTCATGTCCTTCTACTGTGTTAAGGAGGAGTGAGGATGTCATGTCTTTCCACTGTGTTAAGGAGGAGGGGGATGTCATGTCCTTCCACTGTGTTTAGGAGGAGTGAGGATGTCATGTCCTTCTACTCTGTTATAGAGGGGATGTCATGTCCTTCCACTGTGTTTAGGAGGAGGGGGATGTCATGTCCTTCTACTGTGTTAAGGAGGAGTGAGGATGTCATGTCTTTCCACTGTGTTAAGGAGGAGGGGGGATGTCATGTCCTTCCACTGTGTTTAGGAGGAGTGAGGATGTCATGTCCTTCTACTGTGTTATAGAGGGATGTCATGTCCTTCCACTGTGTTTAGGAGGAGGGGGATGTCATGTCCTTCTACTGTGTTAAGGAGGAGTGAGGATGTCATGTCCTTCCACTCTGTTAGGAGAGGGGATGTCATGTCCTTCCACTGTGTTTAGGAGGAGGGGGATGTCATGTCCTTCTACTGTGTTAAGGAGGAGTGAGGATGTCATGTCCTTCCACTGTGTTAAGGAGGAGTGAGGATGTCATGTCCTTCCACTGTGTTTAGGAGGAGGGGAGGGTGTCATGTCCTTCCACTGTGTTAAGGAGGAGGGGGGATGTCATGTCCTTCCACTGTGTTTAGGAGGAGAGGGGATGTCATGTCCTTCCAATGTGTTAAGGAGTGGGGATGTCATGTCCTTCTACTGTGTTAAGGAGGAGGGGGATGTCATGTCCTTCCAATGTGTTAAGGAGGAGTGGAGATGTCATGTCCTTCCACTGTGTTTAGGAGGAGGGGGATGTCATGTCCTTCCACTGTGTTTAGGAGGAGTGGAGATGTCATGTCCTTCCACTGTGTTAAGGAGGAGGGGGATGTCATGTCCTTCCACTGTGTTTAGGAGGAGGGAGGATGTCATGTCCTTCTACTGTGTTAAGGAGGAGGGGGGATGTCATGTCCTTCCAATGTGTTTAGGAGGAGTGGAGATGTCATGTCCTTCCACTGTGTTTAGGAGGAGGGAGGATGTCATGTCCTTCTACTGTGTTAAGGAGGAGGGGGATGTCATGTCCTTCCAATGTGTTTAGGAGGAGTGGAGATGTCATGTCCTTCCACTGTGTTAAGGAGGAGGGGGATGTCATGTCCTTCCACTGTGTTAAGGAGGAGGGGGATGTCATGTCCTTCCACTGTGTTTAGGAGGAGGGGGATGTCATGTCCTTCCACTGTGTTTAGGAGGAGTGGGGATGTCATGTCCTTCCACTGTGTTTAGGAGGAGGGGGATGTCATGTCCTTCCAATGTGTTAAGGAGGAGTGGAGATGTCATGTCATTCCACTGTGTTTAGGAGGAGGGGGATGTCATGTCCTTCCACTGTGTTTAGGAGGAGTGGGGATGTCATGTCCTTCCACTGTGTTTAGGAGGAGTGGGGATGTCATGTCCTTCCACTGTGTTTAGGAGGAGTGGGGATGTCATGTCCTTCCACTGTGTTTAGGAGGAGGGGGATGTCATGTCCTTCCAATGTGTTAAGGAGGAGGGGGATGTCATGTCCTTCCAATGTGTTTAGGAGGAGTGGATATGTCATGTCCTTCCACTGTGTTTAGGAGGAGGGAGGATGTCATGTCCTTCTACTGTGTTAAGGAGGAGGGGGATGTCATGTCCTTCCAATGTGTTAAGGAGGAGTGGAGATGTCATGTCATTCCACTGTGTTTAGGAGGAGGGGATGTCATGTCCTTCCACTGTGTTTAGGAGGAGTGGGGATGTCATGTCCTTCCACTGTGTTTAGGAGGAGGGGGGATGTCATGTCCTTCCAATGTGTTAAGGAGGAGTGGAAATGTCATGTCCTTCCACTGTGTTTAGGAGGAGTGGGGATGTCATGTCCTTCCACTGTGTTTAGGAGGAGGGGATGTCATGTCCTTCCACTGTGTTTAGGAGGAGGGGGATGTCATGTCCTTCCAATGTGTTAAGGAGGAGTGGAGATGTCATGTCCTTCCACTGTGTTTAGGAGGAGTGGGGATGTCATGTCCTTCCACTGTGTTTAGGAGGAGGGGGATGTCATGTCCTTCCACTGTGTTTAGGAGGAGGGGGATGTCATGTCCTTCCACTGTGTTTGGGAGGAGGGGGATGTCATGTCATTCCACTGTGTTTAGGAGGAGTGGGGATGTCATGTCCTTCCACTGTGTTAAGGAGGAGGGGGATGTCATGTCCTTCCACTGTGTTTAGGAGGAGAGGGGATGTCATGTCCTTCCAATGTGTTTAGGAGGAGGGGGGATGTCATGTCCTTCTACTGTGTTAAGGAGGAGTGAGGATGTCATGTCTTTCCACTGTGTTAAGGAGGAGGGGGATGTCATGTCCTTCCACTGTGTTAAGGAGGAGTGAGGATGTCATGTCCTTCTACTCTGTTATAGAGGGGATGTCATGTCCTTCCACTGTGTTTAGGAGGAGGGGGGATGTCATGTCCTTCCACTGTGTTAAGGAGGAGTGAGGATGTCATGTCATTCCACTGTGTTAAGGAGGAGGGGGGATGTCATGTCCTTCCACTGTGTTTAGGAGGAGAGGGGATGTCATGTCCTTCCAATGTGTTAAGGAGTGGGGATGTCATGTCCTTCTACTGTGTTAAGGAGGAGGGGGATGTCATGTCCTTCCAATGTGTTAAGGAGGAGTGGAGATGTCATGTCCTTCCACTGTGTTTAGGAGGAGGGGGATGTCATGTCCTTCCACTGTGTTTAGGAGGAGGGGGATGTCATGTCCTTCCAATGTGTTAAGGAGGAGGGGGATGTCATGTCCTTCCACTGTGTTTAGGAGGAGGGAGGATGTCATGTCCTTCTACTGTGTTAAGGAGGAGGGGGATGTCATGTCCTTCCAATGTGTTTAGGAGGAGTGGAGATGTCATGTCCTTCCACTGTGTTAAGGAGGAGGGGGGATGTCATGTCCTTCCACTGTGTTTAGGAGGAGTGGGGATGTCATGTCCTTCCACTGTGTTTAGGAGGAGGGGGATGTCATGTCCTTCCACTGTGTTTAGGAGGAGTGGGGATGTCATGTCCTTCCACTGTGTTTAGGAGGAGGGGGATGTCATGTCCTTCCAATGTGTTAAGGAGGAGTGGAGATGTCATGTCATTCCACTGTGTTTAGGAGGAGGGGATGTCATGTCCTTCCACTGTGTTTAGGAGGAGTGGGGATGTCATGTCCTTCCACTGTGTTTAGGAGGAGTGGGGATGTCATGTCCTTCCACTGTGTTTAGGAGGAGTGGGGATGTCATGTCCTTCCACTGTGTTTAGGAGGAGGGGATGTCATGTCCTTCCAATGTGTTAAGGAGGAGGGGGATGTCATGTCCTTCCAATGTGTTTAGGAGGAGTGGATATGTCATGTCCTTCCACTGTGTTTAGGAGGAGGGAGGATGTCATGTCCTTCTACTGTGTTAAGGAGGAGGGGGATGTCATGTCCTTCCAATGTGTTAAGGAGGAGTGGAGATGTCATGTCATTCCACTGTGTTTAGGAGGAGGGGGATGTCATGTCCTTCCACTGTGTTTAGGAGGAGGGGATGTCATGTCCTTCCACTGTGTTTAGGAGGAGGGGGATGTCATGTCCTTCCAATGTGTTAGGAGGAGTGGAGATGTCATGTCCTTCCACTGTGTTTAGGAGGAGTGGGGATGTCATGTCCTTCCACTGTGTTTAGGAGGAGGGGGATGTCATGTCCTTCCACTGTGTTTAGGAGGAGGGGGATGTCATGTCCTTCCACTGTGTTTGGGAGGAGGGGGATGTCATGTCATTCCACTGTGTTTAGGAGGAGTGGGGATGTCATGTCCTTCCACTGTGTTAAGGAGGAGGGGGATGTCATGTCCTTCCACTGTGTTTAGGAGGAGAGGGGATGTCATGTCCTTCCAATGTGTTTAGGAGGAGGGGATGTTATGTCCTTCCACTGTGTTAAGGAGGAGGGGGATGTCATGTCCTTCCACTGTGTTATAGAGGGGATGTCATGTCCTTCCACTGTGTTTAGGAGGATGTCATGTCCTTCCACTGTGTTAAGGAGGAGTGAGGATGTCATGTCATTCCACTGTGTTAAGGAGGAGGGGGATGTCATGTCCTTCCACTGTGTTTAGGAGGAGGGGGATGTCATGTCCTTCCACTGTGTTAAGGAGGAGGGGATGTCATGTCCTTCCACTGTGTTAAGGAGGAGGGGGATGTCATGTCCTTCCACTGTGTTTAGGAGGAGTGGAGATGTCATGTCCTTCCACTGTGTTTAGGAGGAGGGGATGTCATGTCCTTCCACTGTGTTTAGGAGGAGGGGGATGTCATGTCCTTCCACTGTGTTTAGGAGGAGGGGGATGTCATGTCCTTCCACTGTGTTAAGGAGGAGGGGGATGTCATGTCCTTCCACTGTGTTTAGGAGGAGTGGAGATGTCATGTCCTTCCACTGTGTTTAGGAGGAGTGGGGATGTCATGTCCTTCCACTGTGTTAAGGAGGAGGGGGATGTCATGTCCTTCCAATGTGTTAAGGAGGAGGGGGATGTCATGTCCTTCCACTGTGTTAAGGAGGAGGGGATGTCATGTCCTTCCACTGTGTTAAGGAGGAGGGGATGTCATGTCCTTCCACTGTGTTTAGGAGGAGGGGATGTCATGTCCTTCCACTGTGTTTAGGAGGAGTGGGGATGTCATGTCCTTCCACTGTGTTTAGGAGGAGGGGGATGTCATGTCCTTCCACTGTGTTTAGGAGGAGTGGAGATGTAATGTCCTTCCACTGTGTTTAGGAGGAGTGGAGATGTCATGTCCTTCCACTGTGTTTAGGAGGAGTGGGGATGTCATGTCCTTCCACTGTGTTAAGGAGGAGTGGAGATGTCATGTCCTTCCACTGTGTTTAGGAGGAGTGGGATGTCATGTCCTTCCACTGTGTTTAGGAGGAGTGGAGATGTCATGTCCTTCCACTGTGTTTAGGAGGAGTGGAGATGTCATGTCCTTCCACTGTGTTTAGGAGGAGGGAGGATGTCATGTCCTTCCACTGTGTTAAGGAGGAGGGGGATGTCATGTCCTTCCACTGTGTTATGGAGATGTCATGTCCTTCCACTGTGTTAAGGAGGAGGGAGATGTCATGTCCTTCCACTGTGTTTAGGAGGAGTGGAGATGTCATGTCCTTCCACTGTGTTTAGGAGGAGAGGAGGATGTCATGTCCTTCCACTGTGTTTAGGAGGAGAGGAGATGTCATGTCCTTCCACTGTGTTTAGGAGGAGGGAGATGTCATGTCCTTCCACTGTGTTTAGGAGGAGTGGGGATGTCATGTCCTTCCACTGTGTTTAGGAGGAGTGGGGATGTCATGTCCTTCCACTGTGTTTAGGAGGAGTGGAGATGTCATGTCCTTCCACTGTGTTAAGGAGGAGGGAGGATGTCATGTCCTTCCACTGTGTTTAGGAGGAGGGAGATGTCATGTCCTTCCACTGTGTTTAGGAGGAGTGGAGATGTCATGTCCTTCCACTGTGTTAAGGAGGAGGGGAGATGTCATGTCCTTCCACTGTGTTAAGGAGGAGGGGAGATGTCATGCACTTCCACTGTGTTTAGGAGGAGTGGAGATGTCATGTCCTTCCACTGTGTTTAGGAGGAGAGGAGATGTCATGTCCTTCCACTGTGTTAAGGAGGAGGGGAGATGTCATGTCCTTCCACTGTGTTTAGGAGGAGTGGAGATGTCATGTCCTTCCACTGTGTTTAGGAGGAGAGGATGTCATGTCCTTCCACTGTGTTTAGGAGGAGAGGAGATGTCATGTCCTTCCACTGTGTTTAGGAGGAGTGGGGATGTCATGTCCTTCCACTGTGTTAAGGAGGAGTGAGGATGTCATGTCCTTCCACTGTGTTTAGGAGGAGTGGGGATGTCATGTCCTTCCACTGTGTTTAGGAGGAGTGGGGATGTCATGTCCTTCCACTGTGTTTAGGAGGAGTGAGGATGTCATGTCCTTCCACTGTGTTTAGGAGGAGTGAGGATGTCATGTCCTTCCACTGTGTTTAGGAGGAGGGGGATGTCATGTCCTTCCACTGTGTTTAGGAGGAGTGGGGATGTCATGTCCTTCCACTGTGTTTAGGAGGAGTGGGATGTCATGTCCTTCCACTGTGTTTAGGAGGAGTGGGGATGTCATGTCCTTCCACTGTGTTTAGGAGGAGTGGGGATGTCATGTCCTTCCACTGTGTTTAGGAGGAGTGGGGATGTCATGTCCTTCCACTGTGTTTAGGAGGAGTGAGGATGTCATGTCCTTCCACTGTGTTAAGGAGGAGAGGGGATGTCATGTCCTTCCACTGTGTTAAGGAGGGGATGTCATGTCCTTCCACTGTGTTATAGAGGGGATGTCATGTCCTTCCACTGTGTTAAGGAGGAGTGGAGATGTCATGTCCTTCCACTGTGTTTAGGAGGAGTGGGGATGTCATGTCCTTCCACTGTGTTAAGGAGGAGGATGTCATGTCCTTCCACTGTGTTAGGAGGAGTGGAGATGTCATGTCCTTCCACTGTGTTAAGGAGGAGTGGAGATGTCATGTCCTTCCACTGTGTTTAGGAGGAGTGGAGATGTCATGTCCTTCCACTGTGTTTAGGAGGAGTGAGGATGTCATGTCCTTCCACTGTGTTTAGGAGGAGTGGGGATGTCATGTCCTTCCACTGTGTTTAGGAGGAGGGGGGATGTCATGTCCTTCCACTGTGTTAAGGAGGAGTGGGGATGTCATGTCCTTCCACTGTGTTTAGGAGGAGTGGGGATGTCATGTCCTTCCACTGTGTTTAGGAGGAGGGAGGATGTCATGTCCTTCCACTGTGTTTAGGAGGAGTGGGGATGTCATGTCCTTCCACTGTGTTTAGGAGGAGTGAGGATGTCATGTCCTTCCACTGTGTTAAGGAGGAGTGGGGATGTCATGTCCTTCCACTGTGTTAAGGAGTAGTGGGGATGTCATGTCCTTCCACTGTGTTTAGGAGGAGTGGAGATGTCATGTCCTTCCACTGTGTTAAGGAGGAGGGGGATGTCATGTCCTTCCACTGTGTTAAGGAGTAGTGGGGATGTCATGTCCTTCCACTGTGTTTAGGAGGAGTGGAGATGTCATGTCCTTCCACTGTGTTAAGGAGGAGTGGAGATGTCATGTCCTTCCACTGTGTTTAGGAGGAGTGGAGATGTCATGTCCTTCCACTGTGTTTAGGAGGAGGGGGATGTCATGTCCTTCCAATGTGTTTAGGAGGAGAGGAGATGTCATGTCCTTCCACTGTGTTTAGGAGGAGGAGATGTCATGTCCTTCCACTGTGTTTAGGAGGAGGAGATGTCATGTCCTTCCACTGTGTTTAGGAGGAGTGGGGATGTCATGTCCTTCCACTGTGTTTAGGAGGAGAGGGATGTCATGTCCTTCCACTGTGTTTAGGAGGAGAGGAGATGTCATGTCCTTCCACTGTGTTTAGGAGGAGAGGAGATGTCATGTCCTTCCACTGTGTTTAGGAGGAGAGGGGATGTCATGTCCTTCCACTGTGTTTAGGAGGAGGGGGATGTCATGTCCTTCCACTGTGTTAAGGAGTAGTGGGGATGTCATGTCCTTCCACTGTGTTTAGGAGAAGTGGAGATGTCATGTCCTTCCACTGTGTTTAGGAGGAGAGAGATGTCATGTCCTTCCACTGTGTTTAGGAGGAGGGGATGTCATGTCCTTCCACTGTGTTTAGGAGGAGGGGATGTCATGTCCTTCTACTGTGTTTAGTGTCATGTCATTCCACTGTGTTTAGGAGGAGGGGGATGTCATGTCCTTCCACTGTGTTTAGGAGGAGGGGGATGTCATGTCCTTCCACTGTGTTTAGGAGGAGTGGAGATGTCATGTCCTTCCACTGTGTTTAGGAGGAGTGGAGATGTCATGTCCTTCCACTGTGTTAAGGAGGAGTGGAGATGTCATGTCATTCCACTGTGTTTAGGAGGAGGGGGATGTCATGTCATTCCACTGTGTTTAGGAGGAGGGGGATGTCATGTCCTTCCACTGTGTTTAGGAGGAGGGGGATGTCATGTCCTTCCACTGTGTTTAGGAGGAGTGGAGATGTCATGTCCTTCCACTGTGTTTAGGAGGAGTGGAGATGTCATGTCCTTCCACTGTGTTAAGGAGGAGTGGAGATGTCATGTCATTCCACTGTGTTTAGGAGGAGTGGGGATGTCATGTCCTTCCACTGTGTTTAGGAGGAGAGGAGATGTCATGTCCTTCCACTGTGTTTAGGAGGAGTGGAGATGTCATGTCCTTCCACTGTGTTTAGGAGGAGTGGGGTTTATGGGGATCATGTCCTTCCACTGTGTTTAGGAGGAGAGGGGATGTCATGTCCTTCCACTGTGTTTAGGAGGAGGGGGATGTCATGTCCTTCCACTGTGTTTAGGAGGAGGGGGATGTCATGTCCTTCCAATGTGTTAATGAGGAGGGAGATGTCATGTCCTTCCACTGTGTTATAGAGGAGAGGTGATGTCATGTCCTTCCACTGTGTTAAGGAGGAGGGTGATATCATGTCCTTCCACTGTGTTTAGGAGGAGGGGGATGTCATGTCCTTCCACTGTGTTTAGGAGGAGGGGGATGTCATGTCCTTCCAATGTGTTAAGGAGGAGTGGAGATGTCATGTCCTTCCACTGTGTTATAGAGGAGAGGTGATGTCATGTCCTTCCACTGTGTTAAGGAGGAGAGGTGATGTCATGTCCTTCCACTGTGTTTAGGAGGAGGGGGATGTCATGTCCTTCCACTGTGTTTAGGAGGAGTGGAGATGTCATGTCCTTCCACTGTGTTTAGGAGGAGAGGGGATGTCATGTCCTTCCACTGTGTTTAGGAGGAGGGGGATGTCATGTCCTTCCACTGTGTTTAGGAGGAGGGGGATGTCATGTCCTTCCACTGTGTTTAGGAGGAGAGGGGATGTCATGTCCTTCCACTGTGTTTAGGAGGAGGGGGGATGTCATGTCCTTCCACTGTGTTTAGGAGGAGGGGGATGTCATGTCCTTCCACTGTGTTTAGGAGGAGGGGGATGTCATGTCCTTCCAATGTGTTAAGGAGGAGTGGAGATGTCATGTCCTTCCACTGTGTTATAGAGGAGAGGTGATGTCATGTCCTTCCACTGTGTTAAGGAGGAGAGGTGATGTCATGTCCTTCCACTGTGTTTAGGAGGAGGGGCGATGTCATGGCCTTCCTCTGTGCTAAGGAGGAGGGGGATGTCATGTCCTTCCACTGTGTTTAGGAGGAGGGGGATGTCATGTCCTTCCACTGTGTTTAGGAGGAGTGAGGATGTCATGTCCTTCCACTGTGTTTAGGAGGAGGAGGATGTCATGTCCTTCCAATGTGTTAAGGAGGAGAGGTGATGTCATGTCCTTCCACTGTGTTAAGGAAAGGAGGAGTGGGGAAGTAATGTCCTTCCACTGTGTTAAGGAGGAGAGGTGATGTCATGTCCTTCCACTGTGTTAAGGAGGAGAGGTGATGTCATGTCCTTCCACTGTGTTAAGGAAAGGAGGAGTGGGGAAGTAATGTCCTTCCACTGTGTTAAGGAGGAGAGGTGATGTCATGTCCTTCCACTGTGTTAAGGAGGAGGGTGATGTCATGTCCTTCCACTGTGTTAAGGAAAGGAGGAGTGGGGGAAGTAATGTCCTTCCACTGTGTTAAGGAGGAGAGGTGATGTCATGTCCTCCACTGGGTTAATTAGGAGAGGGGATGTCATGTCCTTCCACTCTGTTATAGTGGGGATGTCATGTCCTTCCACTGTGTTTAGGAGGAGGGGGATGTCATGTCCTTCCACTGTGTTTAGGAGGAGGGGGATGTCATGTCCTTCCAATGTGTTTAGGAGGAGGGGGGATGTCATGTCCTTCCACTGTGTTAAGGAGGAGGGGGATGTCATGTCCTTCCAATGTGTTTAGGAGGAGGGGGATGTCATGTCCTTCCACTGTGTTTAGGAGGAGGGGGATGTCATGTCCTTCCACTGTGTTAAGGAGGAGGAGAGATGTCATGTCCTTCCAATGTGTTTAGGAGGAGGGGGATGTCATGTCCTTCCACTGTGTTAAGGAGGAGGGGGATGTCATGTCCTTCCAATGTGTTTAGGAGGAGGGGGATGTCATGTCCTTCCACTGTGTTTAGGAGGAGGGGGATGTCATGTCCTTCCACTGTGTTAAGGAGGAGGGGAGATGTCATGTCCTTCCACTGTGTTTAGGAGGAGGGGGATGTCATTTCCTTCCACTGTGTTAAGGAGGAGGGGGATGTCATGTCCTTCCACTGTGTTAAGGAGGAGGGGGATGTCATGTCCTTCCACTGTGTTAAGGAGGAGGGGGGATGTCATGTCCTTCCACTGTGTTAAGGAGTAGGGGGATGTCATGTCCTTCCACTGTGTTAAGGAGGAGGGGGGATGTCATGTCCTTCCACTGTGTTAAGGAAAGGAGGGGATGTCATTTCCTTCCAATGTGTTAAGGAGGAGAGTTGATGTCATGTCCTTCCACTGTGTTAAGGAGGAGAGGTGATGTCATGTCCTTCCACTGTGTTAAGGAAAGGAGGAGTGGGGAAGTAATGTCCTTCCACTGTGTTAAGGAGGAGAGGTGATGTCATGTCCTTCCACTGTGTTAAGGAGGAGAGGTGATGTCATGTCCTTCCACTGTGTTAAGGAAAGGAGGAGTGGGAAGTAATGTCCTTCCACTGTGTGAAGGAGGAGAGGTGATGTCATGTCCTTCCACTGTGTTAAGGAGGAGAGGTGATGTCATGTCCTTCCACTGTGTTAAGGAAAGGAGGAGTGGGGAAGTTGTCCTTCCACTGTGTTAAGGAGGAGAGGTGATGTCATGTCCTTCCACTGTGTTAAGGAAAGGAGGAGTGGGGATGTCATGTCCTTCCACTGTGTTAAGGAGGAGGAGGGGGATGTCATGTCCTTCCACTGTGTTAAGGAGGAGGGGGATGTCATGTCCTTCCACTGTGTTAAGGAGGAAGAGGGGGATGTCATGTCCTTCCACTGTGTTAAGGAGGAGGGGGATGTCATGTCCTTCCACTGTGTTAAGGAAAGGAGGGGGATGTCATGTCCTTCCACTGGGGAGGAGAGGTGATGTCATGTCCTTCCACTGTGTTAAGGAAAGGAGGAGTGTTAAGGAAAGGGGAAGTAATGTCCTTCCACTGTGTTAAGGAGGAGAGGTGATGTCATGTCCTTCCACTGTGTTAAGGAGGAGAGGTGATGTCATGTCCTTCCACTGTGTTAAGGAAAGGAGGAGTGGGGAAGTAATGTCCTTCCACTGTGTTAAGGAGGAGAGGTGATGTCATGTCCTTCCACTGTGTTAAGGAGGAGAGGTGATGTCATGTCCTTCCACTGTGTTAAGGAAAGGAGGAGTGGGGAAGTAATGTCCTTCCACTGTGTTAAGGAGGAGAGGTGATGTCATGTCCCTCCACTGGGTTAATTAGGAGAGGGGATGTCATGTCCTTCCACTCTGTTATAGTGGGGATGTCATGTCCTTCCACTGTGTTTAGGAGGAGGGGGATGTCATGTCCTTCCACTGTGTTTAGGAGGAGGGGGATGTCATGTCCTTCCAATGTGTTTAGGAGGAGGGGGATGTCATGTCCTTCCACTGTGTTAAGGAGGAGGGGGGATGTCATGTCCTTCCAATGTGTTTAGGAGGAGGGGGATGTCATGTCCTTCCACTGTGTTTAGGAGGAGGGGGATGTCATGTCCTTCCACTGTGTTAAGGAGGAGGAGAGATGTCATGTCCTTCCAATGTGTTTAGGAGGAGGGGGATGTCATGTCCTTCCACTGTGTTAAGGAGGAGGGGGATGTCATGTCCTTCCAATGTGTTTAGGAGGAGGGGGATGTCATGTCCTTCCACTGTGTTTAGGAGGAGGGGGATGTCATGTCCTTCCACTGTGTTAAGGAGGAGGGGAGATGTCATGTCCTTCCACTGTGTTTAGGAGGAGGGGGATGTCATTTCCTTCCACTGTGTTAAGGAGGAGGAGGGGATGTCATGTCCTTCCACTGTGTTAAGGAGGAGGGGGATGTCATGTCCTTCCACTGTGTTAAGGAGGAGGGGGATGTCATGTCCTTCCACTGTGTTAAGGAGGAGGGGGATGTCATGTCCTTCCACTGTGTTAAGGAGGAGGGGGATGTCATGTCCTTCCACTGTGTTAAGGAAAGGAGGGGGATGTCATTTCCTTCCAATGTGTTAAGGAGGAGAGGTGATGTCATGTCCTTCCACTGGGTTAACTGGGTTAATTAGGAGAGGCCTTCCTCTGTGTTAAGGAGGAGAGGGGATGTCATGTCCTTCCACTGTGTTTAGAAGGATTGAGGATGTCATCTCCTTCCACTGTGTTAAGGAGGAGTGGGGATGTCATCTCCTTCCACTGTGCTTAGAAGGATTGAGGATGTCATCTCCTTCCACTGTGTTAAGGAGGAGTGGGGATGTCATCTCCTTCCACTGTGTTAAGGAAGAGAGGGAATATCATGTCTTTCCACTGCATTAAGGAGGAGAGGGGATGTCATCTCCTTCCACTGTGTTAAGGAAGAGAGGGGATGTCATGTCTTTCCACTGCATTAAGGAGGAGAGGGGATGTCATTTCCTTCCACTGTTTTTAAGAGGAGTGTTGATGTTGCGTCCTTCCACTCACCATTCAGTATTAAAATTAGCTCTCTTCCTGTACAGCTAGCCTTACAGGTCTGCATCCTGTCATAGTGATTACTTCCTATGTGAGGTCATGGACTCGCATCCTGACATTCGTATTAAGGACAGCTCAGGCGTGCGACCGGTGTGCGTGTCTGTCCTCACCAGATCAGATCCCTCCCTGTTTCAGCCTGTTTTCTTCCGTTTGTTACCTAATGAATACAACCCAGGATTGGCTATCGTCCTTTGTGTGTCTCTGACTCTCTGAACACGTGTCATGGGTCGTCTCATCGAGCAGTGCACTGTTCAATTCAGTTCAATTCAATAAATTATATTTATCCCCAAGTGACATAACTGTTGCTGGACTGACAGTGGATAGTAGCCACACAGACAACATACTGTATAGCAACAGAAATAAGGACTAGTGAAACATCTCAGTGTTTCACAGGACTGTGGAAACAGTCTCAGTATTACACAGGACTGTGGAAACAGTCTCAGTGTTACACAGGACTGTGGAAACAGTCTCAGTATTACACAGGACTGTGGAAACAGTCTCAGTATTACACAGGACTGTGGAAACAGTCTCAGTATTACACAGGACTGTGGAAACAGTCTCAGTATTACACAGGACTGTGGAAACAGTCTCAGTGTTTCACAGGACTGTGGAAACAGTCTCAGTATTACACAGGACTGTGGAAACAGTCTCAGTATTACACAGGACTGTGGAAACAGTCTCAGTGTTACACAGGACTGTGGAAACAGTCTCAGTATTACACAGGACTGTGGAAACAGTCTCAGTGTTACACAGGACTGTGGAAACAGTCTCAGTATTACACAGGACTGTGGAAACAGTCTCAGTATTACACAGGACTGAGGGAACCGTCTCAGTATTACACAGGACTGAGGGAACCGTCTCAGTGTTACACAGGACTGTGGAAACAGTCTCAGTATTACACAGGACTGTGGAAACAGTCTCAGTGTTACACAGGACTGTGGAAACAGTCTCAGTATTACACAGGACTGTGGAAACAGTCTCAGTATTACACAGGACTGTGGAAACAGTCTCAGTATTACACAGGACTGTGGAAACAGTCTCAGTATTACACAGGACTGTGGAAACAGTCTCAGTATTACACAGGACTGTGGAAACAGTCTCAGTATTACACAGGACTGTGGAAACAGTCTCAGTATTACACAGGACTGTGGAAACAGTCTCAGTATTACACAGGACTGAGGGAACCGTCTCAGTGTTACACAGGACTGTGGAAACAGTCTCAGTGTTACACAGGACTGAGGGAACCGTCTCAGTGTTACACAGGACTGTGGAAACAGTCTCAGTGTTACACAGGACTGAGAGAACCATCTCAGTAATACACAGGACTGTGGAAACAGTCTCAGTGTATCACAGCGATAGAGCCAGCATCATGGGGAGAGGAAGCCCGGCCATGCCCTGGAGTGGTGAGGAGTCCTCCAAGGAGAGGGGTTGGAGAGTGGCATAGGAATGGATGGCAGTGCCAGTCTGGGGCACAGCAGGGTGACGGGGAGAGCCCTGACTGCCAGGTGGAGGTGTTAGAGGAAATGAGCTTAGAGGAGCCAGAGTTCACACGAGAGTGAGCAAGCGAGTGAGAGAGCGAGAGAGCGAGAGAGGGAGAGAGAGAGAGAGAGAGATATTAAAATGAGAGGTACCAAAGTGTCTTTGAGAGGACTATGTATAACAGGTATTATGAATAAAGAAAGAACGCCTGCACAAGGTAGGGCTTGGTTAGTAGAGCATGGCACTGCAATGCCAGGATTCTTGGTTCAATTCCCGGGGCCACCCAAACCCAACATGTACGCACGCATGACTGTAAGTCGCTTAGGATAAAAAATGACTGCTAAAATGGCTTATATTATACAAGGCATATGCTGCTCACAAGTGCTTATATTTAAATTGCAATATAGTCTGCGTTGTGTTAGGGAAGAATAATCAACTTTAAGAGATAAATGTACTGTACAGTACAATTTACTGGTTTCTTCCTGTCACGCCCTGACCTTGGAGATCCTTGTTATGTCTCTATTTTGGTTTGGTCAGGGCGTGAGTTAGGGTGGGCATTTCTATGTTTTGTGTTTCTATGATTTTCTGTCTCCATGTTTTGGCCGGGTGTGGTTCTCAATCATGGACAGCTGTCTGTCGTTGTCTCTGATTGGGAACCATACTTAGGTACCCTTTTTCCCACCTGTGTTTGTGGGAAGTTGACTTTCTTTATGGAATTTAGCCTTAAGCTTCACGGTTTTGTTTTGTAGTGTGTATTGTTTTGTTCTCTGTCTTTTGTTAATTAAAGAACATATACGCTCACCACACTGCACCTTGGTCTGCTCCTTTCATCGACCGTGACACTTCCTTTAGTAAAGGGACTGTCATTTTATTTCAATGTGTGACTGATATACTGGTGTCTTCCTTTAGTAAAGGGACTGCCATGTTGTGTTTACAGGTATCACAGATCTATTATTATAAACAGAGTGGTTTGAGCCCTGAATGCTGATTGGCTGAAAACCGTGGTGTATCAGACCTTATAAACAGGGTGGTTTGAGCCCTGATTGCTGGTTGGCTGAAAACCGTGGTGTATCAGACCATATTCACTTAATTTTCCAATTATTTTAAAACATGGAGGCAAAGTGCAGAAACTATTGATACAACCTACAGCATAGAAAATTAATTTTGGGAAAGTGCATTGGTGCATCACTTTTGGCCAGATATGATAACATTGTTGCATTGAAGCAATGCAAATAGTTGAACACGACAGTCAATTGGAAAAATGGAAATCACTTGCTGCAAAAAGCTGTGCAGGCTAAACGGTGTTGTTGAATTGACACATTTAAATACAAGTTACTATATTATTTTTTATTAGACCTACATACATTGAAATATTATTTGCAGTTGTCACTATGACAATGAACACACACCAAAAACACTGAATGGTCTGAACCTGTATCTGTGCATTAGAGACCTCCTGAATGGTCTTTGTTGTGCCCGCTTCATGACTGTCTTGGTGTGTTTGGACCATGATAGTTTGTTGGTGATGTGGACACCAAGCAACTTGAAGCTCTCAACCTGCTCCACTTCAGCTCCATCGATAAGAATGGGGGCGTGCTCGGCCCTCCTTTTCCTGTAGTCCACAATCATCTCCTTTGTCTTGATCACGTTGAGGGAGAGGTTGTTATCCTTGCACCACACGGCCAGGTCTCTGACCTCCTCCCTATAGGCTGTCTCGTCGTTGTCGGTAATCAGGCCTACCACTTTTGTGTCGTCGGCAAACTTAATGATGCTGTTGTTGAAGTCGTGCCTGGCCATGCAGTCATGAGTGAACAGGGGGTACAGGAGGGGACTGAGTACGCACCCCTGAAGGGCCCCCATGTTGAGGATTAGCGTAGCAGATGTGTTGTTACCTACTCTTACCACCTGGGGGCGGCCCGTCAGGAAGTCCAGGATCAAGTTGCAGAGAGAGGCTTTTAGTCCCGGGGTCCTTAACTTAGTGATGAGCTTTGAGGGCACTATGGTGTTGAACGCTGAGCTGTAGTCAATGAATAGCATTCTCACACAGGTGCTCCTTTTGTCCAGGTGGGAAAGGGCAGTGTGGAGTGCAATAGAGATTGCGTCATCTGTGGATCTGTTGGAGCGGTATGCAGATTGGAGTGGGTCTAGGGTTTCTGGGATAATAAAGGATCATATCTTTCACCTGGATTCACCTGGTCAGTCTATGTCATGGAAAGAGCAGGCGTTCTTAATGTTTTGTACACTCACTCATGTATATCATATTTGATATTTTTTAAGTAATTTGACTGGAAGGAGACGCTATAACAAAGGGGTCATATTTATTTATTTTATATTATTATTATATATATTTTTAAATGATTGTCACATACATTGGATTGGTGCAGTCTGTTGTTTTACAGGGTCAGCCATACTGTAGTAGTAAGGTGCCCCTGGAGCAAATTAGGGTTAAGTGCCTTATGTTTTAAAATGTTTTGCAACAGAAAATCAAAAGGAACGTATCTTATTGGACAAGTCCAGATAGTCCCTCTCTGTTTCAGTCCATTTTCTTCTGTTTGGTGCCAAATGAATACACCCCAGATGATGGTAATGAATATGAGTGACATTTAACTGAGGGTAACATCTGTAATCTGAGAGTACTCCTTTTTACCTCAGGCTGCAGTGAGCCCCTCTCACTGGGGTGAAACGTTCACCTCTCACCCCTATTCACCCCCCCCTTCCCTCCCTCCTGTCACTCTCCTAGACTGCACCTGTCAGGTTAGGCCCCTGTCTTCAGCCACAGCTCCATATGATTGCCTCAAGGTGCATACTGTGTGTGTGTGTGTGTGTGTGTGTGTGTGTGTGTGTGTGTGTGTGTGTGTGTGTGTGTGTGTGTGTGTGTGTGTGTGTGTGTGTGTGTGTGTGTGTGTGTGTGTGTGTGTGTGTGTGTGTGTGTGTGTGTGTGTGTGTGTGTGTGTGTGTGAGATGCACATGGCTGCCTCATTAACACAATGAGGTCACTCTATTGTCACATCAGTCAGCGAGAGAGAATCAGCGAGCCTATATGAGTTTGCATATAGAGCTCAAGTGAGTTATAGCTCTGAGCATTTGTTTAACATGCAATGCACATGTTAATGGTATGTGTGTGTGCATGTGTGTGCACATACTTTAAACCTGTGCGTGTGCAAGTGTGTCTGCATTTAGGTGTCTAAGTGTGTTAATGTCAGTGTGTCAGATCTGTGTCTGTGTTGTCATTATGTCCATCCTCCATGGTCATGCTAAAGAATTGGGCCTGGGGCCAGGTCAGGACGACCAAAGAGTTTCCTGTACTAATACTCCAAATCTCAGATTAAATACAATCCCATTGGAACATTAGAGCAGACAACAAAGGCTCCATGCTTTAACGAATGCAGCGTTTATCTGTTATATCTGTGTGGCAATGGCACGGGGATATTGACAGATAGACTGTGATTACCGGGATTACGAAGGCGCGACTCTCTGGACAGAAATCAATGTGACTGTTACTCAAATTGTCCTCCGAAGCAGAGCAGCGGTATCTGACTAACCCGCTGGTTACGCGGGATATCGGTGAAGAGGCAATATCCCGAGCAGAAGCAGTTGGATACAATTTCAGGCGGTGTAGAGGGGTAACAACAACAGATCACCCCCCAATCCTAGTGGGTTGATTGCGCTCATAGTAGGCTGCGCAGGTCTGGCACGGGGCGAGTTATGTGTCACTCACTTCACGCCTCCCTGAATAGATCGAATCGAAGGGCTGAGGACGCGCGTGTTCAAGCAGAAGGAGAAACCAGCATCACAACACCGTTATACTCATAGCTCCGAACCAACCACAGACCGAATGTGGAAGGGAAGAACTTGATGCCAAGAACCGTAAATGAACCACGGATTATCATTTCAATTTTAATCCGAAATAGAGTGTACTGAATCGCCGGCCAATAGACAGATTTGGGTGAAAGGTGTATGGACGTGGTGCTAAAGAGGAATTGACGGGAAAACCCGCGGTCAGCACACCAATTTGTTGGAGGGGAGAATATAGGACTGCCTACAGAGCAGAAGCGGACTGGAGAGAGTGAGAGAGATAGAGAGAGAGGACGGAGTGCAGTGAAGTGAGTAGATTGTGGTTTCTCCCGTTGCTCCACGTAGAGCTGTCATGTTCGCTGGCTGTTCAAAGACGGATTAAAATGACGCATGCTTTGCAGAGCTCCAAACTGTCATACACGTTGATGCAGTCAGTCACGAGATGTGCAGCAGGGGGAGCTGAGCCTCGACCCGGGCAGTGAACAGTGTAAAGGTGCGCAGCAGTGACAGGGAATCCGTCTGGATTTAACGCACGATATTTTGTTAACAGCGGGGATATTAAAGTTGCATTCGTGTCTTTTATTTATTTAGATTATTCCTAATTTATTCATCACAAAAGGGGGTTCGTTGGGGAAACGCACCATTGAACAAAGGATTTAGGAGAAACGACAACTGTAACCCAATTCTGCCATTCTGAGTGCGTCTCCCTCCTGGCGTGTCAAATCGGGACAGTTACCAGAAGAGAAAAAGTACGTTTGAATACAGAGTGTTCTCTGTCTGGTTCCTAACCCGGGAGAGGGTTGAACACAGTTTTATCACCTTCCTAACCCAGGAGAGGGTTGAATAATTCGGTCGGGGGCGCAGAGCTGATCCACAGCCGTGGGAATGTGGGTGGAAAGTGTAAACGCAAACGAAGCAGGAGGGCTTCAACTCTAAAATGTGACCTTTTCCAATACATCCCCGCTATACAAGTGACACGTGCATTCTGCAATCGTTTCCATCGGATTTGTTTACGTCGCACAAGGTACGTTCCCTTGATTTACCCTCGAGTATCGATGATATAAAGGAGAGAGGGAGGGGAGTGATTCAAGAGAGAGATTCTATTTGTATACGTGCATGGTTTTCTGTGAACGTGATATAATCATTGTCAATGGACAATTGGCAGTTTTAGCACGACACTATTGTTAGAGGTTAAACTGGACACTGGCTATTGTAGGGTTCGTCATTCACAGGGGTGGAAGTTGCCCCCTTGACAGTCCTGTGTGAGTGCTGGTCATGTGGCTGCACCAGATGCGGGGTTCTAATGTGTAAACTTGCCAGGTGGTCTGGTATTTGTCTTTGGGCACGTTGTTGGGAAAGCTCTATCATCGAGAAGAGTGCAATTGCTGCCGCAATTCAGGGCGTTCCTGCATGTGGACATTCCTGCTTCTGCAGGAACCCCTCATTATACTTATATTGGTCCATTTTTAAACTAGGAGATTCCAGTACAGTAGGTGGCAGTAATGCGCAATAACGTTGGATGCCAAACGCCAATAAACCCAACAGAAGAAGGGGTGGTGGCGACAATGGTCGCTTGCTGTACACCGGTAGACAGTTTCCTTCACCCACATTTCATGCAGGAACCAATGGGATGCTCAGGGCCATGCCTTAGTGAGTGGCCTCAAGGGTAATTGATGAAAAGGACCACCTGCCACTTGACCAAGCATAACATCAATAACAACATCTAAGCTTGAGTGAGGGTAAACGGCAATACTGTTTACATCAGAATCATATGTCAACCCAGTGATTGTACATGAATGATGCCTCTGCTGTGCTCTGCCATTGATGTCACAGCTCACAGTGCATAATATGAGCAGCATGGTCTCCATGGTGGTTGACACCATTTGGGGATTTCATGTAAATGCACATTTCCAATCATATCCATGGATGTTCTATGTTTCTCCTATACGCTGCAAATCTTGCAGCCACTGAAAACCCCCCACCAGAGTAAAAACATGAGATCATCTGAGAAACCTCAGCTGCTGAACAAAATCTTAGGGGAAACACTGATGTTCTCTCATCCTCAAACACCCTCCCTACTCTATTTTTGGAAACATTCAAGGTGAGATTATATTCTTTATTTAGGAATTAAGATCACCCCCGCCAACCTAACAATGGGTGGGCCCGGGTCCCCCCACTAACAATCCTTTCTGGAAACCCCTCCGGACCCTCCCATGTGGTCAGTATTGTTTAAGGGAGGGGGGTTTACTGAGCCTGTAAAAATAACATTCTCTAAATAGGTATCTGCCTAAAACAGGGACTTGGTCAGTGAAAGAGTTAAAGGCAAGGCCAGCAACACTTAGGACCAGATGATTTTTGGCCTCTAGCGAGCACCCTGACCTAACCAGGGCTATGATTCTACTATACTGGGTAAGTGACCACTGCTGACCGCTCATACATCAATGATGATGCACTTATTAAAGGTCATAACAACTGAATCAATGTAACTTTGCTCTGGAACATGGGAGAGGATCTCCTCCAACATACATGTACAGGACCCTTCTTTGCCTTGACCATTGTTGTGTCTTTGGCAGTGAGGGAATGGTGTCAGACAAGAGATTTATTTGGTCTCCCTACCCGTACTTGGTCTCTGGTGCTGTGGTGTAGTCATGTTGATGATTGTATGTAGGGCTGGGCGATATGGCCTAAAAATCACATCTCTATTTATTTATTTTAACTTATGGGAAATTCACAATATATTTGATTTTTTAAAATCATATATATATATATATATAAAAAAACGATATATAAGCATTTCAAACAGTCTGCAATAATCTAACGAATTCAGGTACTGTGAAGTTATACGTATACTAAATATAAGCCTTCCACAACCATAAGACACACTAATAATTGAATTATTGAACCTGCTTTGATTTGACATTCAAGTCTGTCTATGAAAGTGCCCTTTTTGTTACAAATGTAACCAGAACCAGAACCAAGCAGAATGTCCCTTCACTAATAATG
>NW_026283157.1:0-3151 GCF_023373465.1 Oncorhynchus keta | reverse complement strand
TTACAAAATAGTCTCCAACACTCTACTCTAATCCAACTTCCTCATCCCCATACTGTTATCTATTTAATTTATTTTGCTCCTTTGCACCCCAGTATCTCTACGTGTATACTCATCTTCTGCACATCTATCACTCCAGTGTTTAATTGATATTTTGTCATTATTTCGCCACTATGGCCTATTTATTGCCTTACCTCTGTTATCCTACCTCATTTGCACACTTTATATACAGTGGGGCAAAAAAGTATTTAGTCAGCCACCAATTGTGCAAGTTCTCCCACTTAAAAAGATGAGACAGGCCTGTAATTTTCATCATAGGTACACTTCAACTATGACAGACAAAATGAGAAAAAACAATCCAGAAAATCACATTGTAGGCTTGGCTGCCTGAGGCGGTTCTCAATCAGAGTCAGGTGATTCTCGTTGTCTCTGATTGGGAACCGTATTTAGGTAGCCTGGGTTTCGCTGTGTATTTCGTGGGTGATTGTTCCTGTCTCTGTGTAGTTTCACCAGATAGGCTGTAATAGGTTTCACGTTCCGTTTGTTGTTTTTGTATATGTATAAGTTATTTCATGTATCACAATCTTTGTTCGTTAAAGACATGAGTAACCACTACGCTGCATTTCGGTCCGACTCTCTTTCCACAAACGAAGAACGCCGTTACAAATAAAGGGTATATAACAGAGGTCAAACATTTTCTGTAAGTCTTCACAAGGTTTTCACACACTGTTGCTGGTATTTTGGCCCATTCCTCCATGCAGAGCTCCTCTAGAGCAGTGATGTTTTGAGGCTGTTGCTGGGCAACACGGACTTTCAACTACCTCCAAAGATTTTCTATGGGGTTGAGATCTGGAGACTGGCTAGGCCACTCCAGGACCTTGAAGTGCTTCTTACGAAGCCACTCCTTCGTTGCCTGGGCGGTGTGTTTGGGATCATTGTCATGCTGAAAGACCCAGACACGTTTCATCTTCAATGCCCTTGCTGATGGAAGGAGGTTTTCACTCAAAATCTCACGATACATGGCCCCATTCATTCTTTCCTTTATACGGATCAATCGTCCTGGTCCCTTTGCAGAAAAACAGCCCCAAAGCATGATGTTTCCACCCCCATGCTTCACAGTAGGTATGGTGTTCTTTGGATGCAACTCAGCATTCTTTGTCCTCCAAACACGACGAATTGAGTTTTTACCAAAAAGTTATATTTTTGTTTCATCTGACCATATGACATTCTCCCAATCTTCCTCTAGATCATCCAAATGCCATCTAGCAAACGTCAGACGGGCCTGGACATGTACTAGCTTAAGCAGGGGGACACGTCTGGCAGTGCAGGATTTGAGTCCCTGGCAGCATAGTGTGTTACTGATGGTAGGCTTTGTTACTTTGGTCCCAGCTCTCTGCAGGTCATTCACTAGGTCCCCCCGTGTGGTTCTGGGATTTTTGCTCACCGTTCTTGTGATCATGTTGACCCCACGGGGTGAGATCTTGCATGGAGCCCCAGATCGAGGGAGATTATCAGTGGTCTTGTATGTCTTCCATTTCCTAATAATTGCTCCCACAGTTGATTTCTTCAAACCAAGCTGCTTACCTATTGCAGATTCAGTCTTCCCAGCCTGGTGCAGGTCTACAATTTTGTTTCTGGTGTCCTTTGACAGCTCTTTGGTCTTGGCCATAGTGGAGTTTGGAGTGTGACTGTTTGAGGTTGTGGACAGGTGTCTTTTATACTGATAACAAGTTCAAACAGGTGCCATTAATACAGGTAACGAGTGGAGGACAGAGGAGCCTCTTAAAGAAGAAGTTACATGTCTGTGAGAGCCAGAAATCTTGCTTGTTTGTAGGTGACCAAATACTTATTTCCCGCCATAATTTGCAAATCAATTCATTAAAAATCCTACAATGTGATTTTCTGGATTTTTTTTCCTTCTCATTTTGTCTGTCATAGTTGAAGTGTACCTATGATGAAAATTACAGGCCTCTCATCTTTTTAAGTGGTAGAACTTGCACAATTGGTGGCTGACTAAATACTTTTTTGCCCCACTGTAGACGTTTTCTATTGTATTATTGACTGTATGTTTGTTTATTCCATGTGTAACTCTGTGTTGTTGTTTGTGTTGCACTGCTTTGCTTTATCTTGGCCAGGTCGCAGTTGTAATTGAGAACTTGTTCTCAGCTAGCCTACCTGGTTATATAAAGGTGAAATTAAAAAAATAAGAATAAGAACATGTACATGTAAGTATATGGATGAGGGAGATACGGAAGATGGTATAGAGTACAGTATATACATATGAGATGAGTAATGTAGGGTATGTAAACAGTTTAGAAAGTAGCATTGTTAAAAGTGACTAGTGATACATTTATTACATCCAATGTTTTATTATTAAAGTGGCTAGAGATTTGAGTCAGTATGTAAGCAGCAGCCACTCAATGTCAGTGATGGCTGTTTAACAGTCTGGTGGCCTTGAGATAGAAGCTGGTTTTTCAGTCTCTCGGTCCCAGCTTTGATGCACCTGTACTGACCTCACCTTCTGGATGATAGTCTGGGTGAACAGGCAGTGGCTCGGGTGGTTGTTGTCCTTGATGATCTTTTGGGCCTTCCTGTGACATCGGATGGTCCTGGAGGGCAGGTAGTTTGCCCCCGGTGATGCGTTGTGCAGACCTCACTACCCTCTGGAGAGCCTTACGGTTGTGGGCGGAGCAGTTGCCGTACCAGGCGGTGATACAGCCCGACAGGATGCTCTCGATTGTGCATCTGTAAAGGTTTGTGAGTGTTTTTGGTGACAAGCCAAATTTCTTCAGCCTCCTGAGGTTGAAGAGGCGCTGTTGCACCTTCTTCACCATACTTCTGTGTGGGTGGACCATTTCAGTTTGTGTACGCCGAGGAACTTAAAACCTTCCACCTTCTCCACTACTGTCCAATCGAAGTGGATAGGGGGGTGCTCCCTCTGCTGTTTCCTGAAGTCCACGATCATCT
This sequence comes from Oncorhynchus keta, assembly GCF_023373465.1. Lineage (NCBI taxonomy): Eukaryota > Metazoa > Chordata > Actinopteri > Salmoniformes > Salmonidae > Oncorhynchus > Oncorhynchus keta. The sequence goes on along the minus strand of NW_026283157.1, from coordinate 187 downwards.
TCTTTGTTTTGTTGACGTTGAGTGTGAGGTTATCTTCCTGACACCACACTCCGAGGCCCTCACCTCCTCCCTGTAGGCTGTGTCGTCATTGTTGGTAATCAAGCCTACCACTGTAGTGTCGTCTGCAAACTTGATGATTGAGTTGGAGGCGTGCATGGCCACGCAGTCATGGGTAAACAGGGATCAC
>NW_026283156.1:0-677 GCF_023373465.1 Oncorhynchus keta | reverse complement strand
ACAGACTGGTCTCTCAGGTCTCTCCCAGACAGACATTAAGACAGACTGGTCTCTCCCAGACAGACATTAACGCAGACTGGTCTCTCAGGTCTCTCCCAGACAGACATTAAGACAGACTGGTCTCTCCCAGACAGACATTAAGACGAGACTGGTCTCTCCCAGACAGACATTAAGACAGACTGGTCTCTCAGGTCTCTCTCAGACAGACATTAACGCAGACTGGTCTCTCAGGTCTCTCCCAGACAGACATTAAGACAGACTGGTCTCTCCCAGACAGACATGAAGGCAGACTGGTCTCTCCCAGACAGACATTAAGACAGACTGGTCTCTCAGGTCTCTCTCAGACAGACATTAAGGCAGACTGGTCTCTCAGGTCTCTCCCAGACAGACATTAAGGCAGACTGGTCTCTCAGGTCTCTCCCAGACAGACATTAAGGCAGACTGGTCTCTCCCAGACAGACATTAAGACAGACTGGTCTCTCAGGTCTCTCTCAGACAGACATGAAGACAGACTGGTCTCTCCCAGACAGACATGAAGGCAGACTGGTCTCTCCCAGACAGACATGAAGGCAGACTGGTCTCTCCCAGACAGACATGAAGGCAGACTGGTCTCTCCCAGACAGACATGAAGGCAGACTGGTCTCTCCCAGACAGACATGAAGGCAGACTGGTCTCTC
>NW_026283155.1:0-11528 GCF_023373465.1 Oncorhynchus keta | reverse complement strand
TTCCCATCATGGTCAAGGTCTGAGGGTCAGCGGTTCCCATCATGCAGGGCCGATCAGCGTTCCCATCATGCCCAGGGCCGAGGAAGTGGCTCGAGATCAAGCGTTCCCATCATGCAGGGTCGAGTGGCTCGAGGGTCAGTGTTCCCATCATGCAGGGTCGAGTGGCTCGAGGTCAGCGTTCCCATCATGCAGGGTCGAAGTGGCCGGGTCAGCGTTCCCATCATGCAGGGCCGAAGTGGCTCGAGGATCAGCGTTCCCATCATGCAGGGCCCGAAGTGGCTCAGGTCAGCGTTCCCATCATGGCGGGCGAGTGGCTCGAGGGTCAGCGTTCCCATCATGCAGGGCCGAAGTGGCTCGAGGTCAGCGTTCCCATCATGCAGGTCAGTGGCTCGAGGATCAGCTGTTCCCATCATGCAGGGTCGGAGTGCTCGAGGTCAGCGTTCCCACCATGCGGGGCCGAAGTGGCTCGAGGGTCAGCGTTCCCATCATGCAGGGTCGAAGTGGCTCGAGGTCAGATAACCCATCATGCAGGGTCGAAGTGGCTCGAGGATCAGCGTTCCCATCATGCAGGGTCGAAGTGGCTCGAGGGTCAGCGTTCCCATCATGCAGGGTCGAAGTGGCTCGAGGGTCAGCGTTCCCCATCATGCAGGGCCGAAGTGGCTCGAGGGTCAGCGTTCCCATCATGCAGGGTCGAAGTGTCTCGAGGGTCAGCGTTCCCATCATGCAGGGCCGATCCAGCGTTCCCATCATGCAGGGCCGAAGTGGCTCGAGGATCAGCGTTCCCATCATGCAGGGCCGAGTGGCTCGAGGGTCAGTGTTCCCATCATGCAGGGCGAAGTGGCTCGAGGATCAGCGTTCCCATCATGCAGGGTCGAAGTGGCTCAGGGTCAGCGTTCCCATCATGCGGGGCCGAAGTGGCTCGAGGATCAGCGTTCCCATCATGCAGGGCCGAAGTGGCTCGAGGTCAGCGTTCCCATCATGCAGGGCCGAAGTGGCTCGAGGTCAGTGTTCCCATCATGCAGGGCCGAAGTGGCTCGGGGTCAGCGTTCCCATCATGCAGGGTCGTGGCTCAGGGTCAGCGTTCCCATCATGCAGGGCCGAAGTGGCTCGAGGGTCAGCGTTCCCATCATGCAGGGCCGAAGTGGCTCGAGGGTCAGCGTTCCCATCATGCAGGGCCGAAGTGGCTCGAGGGTCAGCGTTCCCAGCATGCAGGGTCCGAAGTGGCTCGAGGGTCAGCGTTCCCATCATGCAGGGCCGAAGTGGCTCGAGGTCAGATAACCCATCATGCAGGGTCGAAGTGGCTCGAGGGTCAGCGTTCCCATCATGCAGGGCCGAAGTGGCTCGAGGGTCAGCGTTCCCATCATGCAGGGTCGAAGTGGCTCGAGGATCAGCGTTCCCATCATGCAGGGCCGAAGTGGCTCGAGGGTCAGATAACCCATCATGCAGGGCCGATGTGGCTCGAGGTCAGCGTTCCCATCATGCAGGGCCGATGTGGCTCGAGGATCAGCGTTCCCATCATGCAGGGCCGAAGTGGCTCGAGGGTCAGATAACCCATCATGCAGGGCCGATGTGGCTCGAGGGTCAGATAACCCATCATGCAGGGTCGAAGTGGCTCGAGGGTCAGATAACCCATCATGCAGGGTCGAAGTGGCTCGAGGGGTCAGATAACCCATCATGCAGGGCCGATGTGGCTCGGGGTCAGATAACCCATCATGCAGGGTCGAAGTGGCTCAGAGGTCAGATAATCCCATCATGCAGGGCCGAAGTGGCTCGAGGGTCAGATAACCCATCATGCAGGGTCGAAGTGGCTCGAGGGTCAGATAACCCATCATGCAGGGCCGATGTGGCTCGAGGGTCAGATAACCCATCATGCAGGGCCGATGTGGCTCGAGGGTCAGATAACCCATCATGCAGGGCCGATGTGGCTCGAGGGTCAGATAACCCATCATGCAGGGTCGAAGTGGCTCGAGGTCAGATAACCCATCATGCAGGGCCGATGTGGCTCGAGGGTCAGATAACCCATCATGCAGGGCCGAAGTGGCTCGAGGGTCAGATAACCCATCATGCAGGGCCGAAGTGGCTCGAGGGTCAGCGTTCCCATCATGCAGGGCCGATGTGGCTCGAGGATCAGCGTTCCCATCATGCAGGGTCGAAGTGGCTCGAGGATCAGCGTTCCCATCATGCAGGGGCGAAGTGGCTCGAGGGTCAGCGTTCCCATCATGCAGGGCCGAAGTGGCTCGAGGGTCAGCGTTCCCATCATGCAGGGCCGAAGTGGCTCGAGGTCAGCGTTCCCATCATGCAGGGTCGAAGTGGCTCGAGGGTCAGCGTTCCCATCATGCAGGGTCGAAGTGGCTCGAGGGTCAGCGTTCCCATCATGCAGGGTCGAAGTGGCTCGAGGGTCAGCGTTCCCATCATGCAGGGTCGAAGTGGCTCGAGGATCAGCGTTCCCATCATGCAGGGTCGAAGTGGCTCGAGGATCAGCGTTCCCATCATGCAGGGCCGAAGTGGCTCGAGGATCAGCGTTCCCATCATGCAGGGTCGAAGTGGCTCGAGGTCAGCGTTCCCATCATGCAGGGCCGAAGTGGCTCGAGGGTCAGCGTTCCCATCATGCAGGGCCGAAGTGGCTCGAGGTCAGCGTTCCCATCATGCAGGGCCGAAGTGGCTCGAGGGTCAGCGTTCCCATCATGCAGGGCCGAAGTGGCTCGAGGGTCAGCGTTCCCATCATGCAGGGCCGAAGTGGCTCGAGGATCAGCGTTCCCATCATGCAGGGCCGATGTGGCTCGAGGGTCAGCGTTCCCATCATGCAGGGTCGAAGTGGCTCGAGGGTCAGCGTTCCCATCATGCAGGGCAGCGAAGTGGCTCGAGGATCAGCGTTCCCATCGTGCAGGGTCGAAGTGGCTCGAGGGTCAGCGTTCCCATCATGCAGGGCCGAAGTGGCTCGAGGATCAGCGTTCCCATCATGCAGGGTGAAGTGGCTCGAGGGTCAGCGTGCCCATCATGCAGGGCCGAAGTGGCTCGAGGGTCAGCGTTCCCATCATGCAGGGCCGATGTGGCTCGAGGGTCAGCGTTCCCATCATGCAGGGTCAAGTGGCTCGAGGGTCAGCGTTCCCATCATGCAGGGTCGAAGTGGCTCGAGGATCAGCGTTCCCATCATGCAGGGCCGATGTGGCTCGAGGGTCAGCGTTCCCATCATGCAGGGTCAAGTGGCTCGAGGGTCAGCGTTCCCATCATGCAGGGTCGAAGTGGCTCGAGGATCAGCGTTCCCATCATGCAGGGTCGAAGTGGCTCGAGGATCAGCGTTCCCATCATGCAGGGCCGAAGTGGCTCGAGGGTCAGCGTTCCCATCATGCAGGGCCAAGTGGCTCGAGGGTCAGCGTTCCCATCATGCAGGGTCGAAGTGGCTCGAGGGTCAGCGTTCCCATCATGCAGGGTCGAAGTGGCTCGAGGGTCAGCGTTCCCATCATGCAGGGTCGAAGTGGCTCGAGGGTCAGCGTTCCCATCATGCAGGGCCGAAGTGGCTCGAGGGTCAGCGTTCCCATCATGCAGGGTCGAAGTGTCTCGAGGGTCAGCGTTCCCATCATGCAGGGCCGATCAGCGTTCCCATCATGCAGGGCCGAAGTGGCTCGAGGATCAGCGTTCCCATCATGCAGGGCCGAAGTGGCTCGAGGGTCAGTGTTCCCATCATGCAGGGGCCGAAGTGGCTCGAGGATCAGCGTTCCCATCATGCAGGGTCGAAGTGGCTCGAGGTCAGCGTTCCCATCATGCAGGGCCGAAGTGGCTCGAGGATCAGCGTTCCCATCATGCAGGGCCGAAGTGGCTCGAGGGTCAGCGTTCCCATCATGCAGGGCCGAAGTGGCTCGAGGGTCAGTGTTCCCATCATGCAGGGCCGAAGTGGCTCGAGGTCAGCGTTCCCATCATGCAGGGTCAAGTGGCTCGAGGGTCAGCGTTCCCATCATGCAGGGTCGAAGTGGCTCGAGGGTCAGCGTTCCCATCATGCAGGGCCGAAGTGGCTCGAGGGTCAGCGTTCCCATCATGCAGGGTCAAGTGGCTCGAGGGTCAGATAACCCATCATGCAGGGTCGAAGTGGCTCGAGGATCAGCGTTCCCATCATGCAGGGTCGAAGTGGCTCGAGGGTCAGCGTTCCCATCATGCAGGGTCGAAGTGGCTCGAGGTCAGCGTTCCCATCATGCAGGGCCGAAGTGGCTCGAGGTCAGCGTTCCCATCATGCAGGGTCGAAGTGTCTCGAGGGTCAGCGTTCCCATCATGCAGGGCCGATCAGCGTTCCCATCATGGTGGCCGAAGTGGCTCGAGGGTCAGATAACCACTCATGCAGGGGCCGATGTGGCTCGAGGATCAGCGTCTCCCATCATGCAGGGCCCGAAGTGGCTCGAGGGTCAGCCTGACTATGTAGCCGATGTGGCTCGAGGATCAGCGTTCCCATCATGCAGGGTCGAAGTGGCTCGCCGAGGGTCAGCGGTTCACCATGCAGGGCCGAAGTGGCTCGAGGGGTCAGCGTTCCCATCATGCGGGGCGGCCTTGAGGGTCAGCGTTCCCATCATGCAGGGTCGAAGTGGCTCGAGGGTCAGCGTTCCCATCATGCAGGGCCGAAGTGGCTTGAGGGTCAGCGTTCCCATCATGCAGGGTCGAAGTGGCTCGGGGTCAGCGTTCCCATCATGCAGGGTCGAAGGGCTCGAGGGTCATGCTCCATCATGCAGGGTCGAAGTGGCCTCGAGGATCAGCGTTCCCATCATGCAGGGTCGAAGTGGCTCGAGGATCAGCGTTCCCATCATGCAGGGTCAAGTGTCTCGAGTGGATCAGCGTTCCCATCATGCAGGGTCGAAGTGGCTCGGGAGGGTCACGTTCCCATCATGCAGGGCCGAAGTGGCTCGAGCGTTCCCATCATGCAGGGTCGAAGTGGCTCGGTGGGTCAGCGTTCCATCATGCAGGGCCGAAGTGGCTCGAGGGTCAGCGTTCCCATCATGCAGGGCCGAAGTGGCTCGAGGGTCAGCTGCCCATCATGCAGGGCCGATGTGGCTCGAGGGTCAGATAACCCATCATGCAGGGTCGAAGTGGCTCGAGGGTCAGATAACCCATCATGCAGGGTCGAAGTGGCTCGAGGGTCAGATAACCCATCATGCAGGGCCGATGTGGCTCGAGGGTCAGATAACCCATCATGCAGGGTCGAAGTGGCTCGAGGTCAGATAACCCATCATGCAGGGCCGAAGTGGCTCGAGGGTCAGATAACCCATCATGCAGGGTCGAAGTGGCTCGAGGTCAGATAACCCATCATGCAGGGCCGATGTGGCTCGAGGGTCAGATAACCCATCATGCAGGGCCGATGTGGCTCGAGGTCAGATAACCCATCATGCAGGGTCGAAGTGGCTCGAGGGTCAGATAACCCATCATGCAGGGCCGATGTGGCTCGAGGGTCAGATAACCCATCATGCAGGGCCGAAGTGGCTCGAGGATCAGCGTTCCCATCATGCAGGGTCGAAGTGGCTCGAGGGTCAGATAACCCATCATGCAGGGCCGAAGTGGCTCGAGGGTCAGCGTTCCCATCATGCAGGGCCGAAGTGGCTCGAGGGTCAGCGTTCCCATCATGCAGGGCCGATGTGGCTCGAGGATCAGCGTTCCCATCATGCAGGGTCGAAGTGGCTCGAGGGTCAGCGTTCCCATCATGCAGGGCCGAAGTGGCTCGAGGGTCAGCGTTCCCATCATGCAGGGCCGAAGTGGCTTGAGGGTCAGCGTTCCCATCATGCAGGGTCGAAGTGGCTCGAGGGTCAGCGTTCCCATCATGCAGGGCCGAAGTGGCTTGAGGGTCAGCGTTCCCATCATGCAGGGTCGAAGTGGCTCGAGGGTCAGCGTTCCCATCATGCAGGGTCGAAGTGGCTCGAGGTCAGCGTTCCCATCATGCAGGGTCGAAGTGGCTCGAGGATCAGCGTTCCCATCATGCAGGGTCGAAGTGGCTCGAGGATCAGCGTTCCCATCATGCAGGGCCGAAGTGGCTCGAGGATCAGCGTTCCCATCATGCAGGGTCGAAGTGGCTCGAGGATCAGCGTTCCCATCATGCAGGGCCGAAGTGGCTCGAGGGTCAGCGTTCCCATCATGCAGGGTCGAAGTGGCTCGAGGGTCAGCGTTCCCATCATGCAGGGCCGAAGTGGCTCGAGGGTCAGCGTTCCCATCATGCAGGGCCGAAGTGGCTCGAGGGTCAGCGTTCCCATCATGCAGGGCCGAAGTGGCTCGAGGATCAGCGTTCCCATCATGCAGGGCCGATGTGGCTCGAGGGTCAGCGTTCCCATCATGCAGGGTCGAAGTGGCTCGAGGGTCAGCGTTCCCATCATGCAGGGCCGAAGTGGCTCGAGGATCAGCGTTCCCATCATGCAGGGTCGAAGTGGCTCGAGGGTCAGCGTTCCCATCATGCAGGGCCGAAGTGGCTCGAGGATCAGCGTTCCCATCATGCAGGGTCGAAGTGGCTCGAGGGTCAGCGTTCCCATCATGCAGGGCCGAAGTGGCTCGAGGTCAGCGTTCCCATCATGCAGGGCCGATGTGGCTCGAGGGTCAGCGTTCCCATCATGCAGGGTCGAAGTGGCTCGAGGGTCAGCGTTCCCATCATGCAGGGTCGAAGTGGCTCGAGGATCAGCGTTCCCATCATGCAGGGCCGATGTGGCTCGAGGGTCAGCGTTCCCATCATGCAGGGTCAAGTGGCTCGAGGGTCAGCGTTCCCATCATGCAGGGTCGAAGTGGCTCGAGGATCAGCGTTCCCATCATGCAGGGTCGAAGTGGCTCGAGGATCAGCGTTCCCATCATGCAGGGCCGAAGTGGCTCGAGGGTCAGCGTTCCCATCATGCAGGGCCGAGTGGCTTCAGCGTTCCCATCATGCAGGGCCGAGTGGCTCGAGGGTCAGCGTTCCCATCATGCAGGGCCGAAGTGGCTCGAGGGTCAGCGTTCCCATCATGCAGGGTCGAAGTGGCTCGAGGGTCAGCGTTCCCATCATGCAGGGCCGAAGTGGCTCGAGGGTCAGCGTTCCCATCATGCAGGGTCGAAGTGGCTCGAGGGTCAGCGTTCCCATCATGCAGGGCCGATCAGCGTTCCCATCATGCAGGGCCGAAGTGGCTCGAGGATCAGCGTTCCCATCATGCAGGGTCGAAGTGGCTCGAGGGTCAGCGTTCCCATCATGCAGGGCCGAAGTGGCTCGAGGATCAGCGTTCCCATCATGCAGGGTCGAAGTGGCTCGAGGGTCAGCGTTCCCATCATGCAGGGCCGAAGTGGCTCGAGGATCAGCGTTCCCATCATGCAGGGCCGAAGTGGCTCGAGGGTCAGCGTTCCCATCATGCAGGGGCCGAAGTGGCTCGAGGGGTCAGCGTTCCCATCATGCAGGGCCGAAGTGGCTCGAGGGTCAGCGTTCCCATCATGCAGGGTCAAGTGGCTCGAGGGTCAGCGTTCCCATCATGCAGGGTCGAAGTGGCTCGAGGGTCAGCGTTCCCATCATGCAGGGCCGAAGTGGCTCGAGGGTCAGCGTTCCCATCATGCAGGGTCAAGTGGCTCGAGGGTCAGCGTTACCCATCATGCAGGGTCGAAGTGGCTCGAGGATCAGCGTTCCCATCATGCAGGGTCGAAGTGGCTCGAGGGTCAGCGTTCCCATCATGCAGGGTCGAAGTGGCTCGAGGGTCAGCGTTCCCATCATGCAGGGCCGAAGTGGCTCGAGGGTCAGCGTTCCCATCATGCAGGGTCGAAGTGTCTCGAGGGTCAGCGTTCCCATCATGCAGGGCCGATCAGCGTTCCCATCATGCAGGGCCGAAGTGGCTCGAGGGTCAGATAACCCATCATGCAGGGCCGATGTGGCTCGAGGATCAGCGTTCCCATCATGCAGGGTCGAAGTGGCTCGAGGTCAGCGTTCCCATCATGCAGGGTCGATGTGGCTCGAGGATCAGCGTTCCCATCATGCAGGGTCGAAGTGGCTCGAGGGTCAGCGTTCCCATCATGCAGGGCCGAAGTGGCTCGAGGGTCAGCGTTCCCATCATGCAGGGCCGAAGTGGCTTGAGGGTCAGCGTTCCCATCATGCAGGGTCGAAGTGGCTCGAGGGTCAGCGTTCCCATCATGCAGGGCCGAAGTGGCTTGAGGTCAGCGTTCCCATCATGCAGGGTCGAAGTGGCTCGAGGTCAGCGTTCCCATCATGCAGGGTCGAAGTGGCTCGAGGGTCAGCGTTCCCATCATGCAGGGTCGAAGTGGCTCGAGGATCAGCGTTCCCATCATGCAGGGTCGAAGTGGCTCGAGGATCAGCGTTCCCATCATGCAGGGCCGAAGTGGCTCGAGGATCAGCGTTCCCATCATGCAGGGTCGAAGTGGCTCGAGGGTCAGCGTTCCCATCATGCAGGGCCGAAGTGGCTCGAGGGTCAGCGTTCCCATCATGCAGGGCCGAAGTGGCTCGAGGGTCAGCGTTCCCATCATGCAGGGCCGAAGTGGCTCGAGGGTCAGCGTTCCCATCATGCAGGGCCGAAGTGGCTCGAGGGTCAGCGTTCCCATCATGCAGGGCCGAAGTGGCTCGAGGATCAGCGTTCCCATCATGCAGGGCCGATGTGGCTCGAGGGTCAGCGTTCCCATCATGCAGGGTCGAAGTGGCTCGAGGGTCAGCGTTCCCATCATGCAGGGCCGAAGTGGCTCGAGGATCAGCGTTCCCATCATGCAGGGTCGAAGTGGCTCGAGGGTCAGCGTTCCCATCATGCAGGGCCGAAGTGGCTCGAGGATCAGCGTTCCCATCATGCAGGGTCGAAGTGGCTCGAGGGTCAGCGTTCCCATCATGCAGGGCCGAAGTGGCTCGAGGGTCAGCGTTCCCATCATGCAGGGCCGATGTGGCTCGAGGGTCAGCGTTCCCATCATGCAGGGTCGAAGTGGCTCGAGGGTCAGCGTTCCCATCATGCAGGGTCGAAGTGGCTCGAGGATCAGCGTTCCCATCATGCAGGGCCGAAGTGGCTCGAGGGTCAGCGTTCCCATCATGCAGGGTCGAAGTGGCTCGAGGGTCAGCGTTCCCATCATGCAGGGTCGAAGTGGCTCGAGGATCAGCGTTCCCATCATGCAGGGTCGAAGTGGCTCGAGGATCAGCGTTCCCATCATGCAGGGCCGAAGTGGCTCGAGGGTCAGCGTTCCCATCATGCAGGGCCGAAGTGGCTCGAGGGTCAGCGTTCCCATCATGCAGGGCCGAAGTGGCTCGAGGGTCAGCGTTCCCATCATGCAGGGCCGAAGTGGCTCGAGGGTCAGCGTTCCCATCATGCAGGGCCGAAGTGGCTCGAGGGTCAGCGTTCCCATCATGCAGGGCCGAAGTGGCTCGAGGATCAGCGTTCCCATCATGCAGGGCCGAAGTGGCTCGAGGGTCAGCGTTCCCATCATGCAGGGCCGATGTGGCTCGAGGATCAGCGTTCCCATCATGCAGGGTCGAAGTGGCTCGAGGGTCAGCTTTCCCATCATGCAGGGCCGATGTGGCTCGAGGATCAGCGTTCCCATCATGCAGGGCCGAAGTGGCTCGAGGGTCAGCGTTCCCATCATGCAGGGTCGAAGTGGCTCGAGGATCAGCGTTCCCATCATGCAGGGCCGAAGTGGCTCGAGGGTCAGTGTTCCCATCATGCAGGGCCGATGTGGCTCGAGGGTCAGCGTTCCCATCATGCAGGGCCGATGTGGCTCGAGGGTCAGTGTTCCCATCATGCAGGGCCGAAGTGGCTCGAGGGTCAGCGTTCCCATCATGCAGGGCCGAAGTGGCTCGAGGATCAGCGTTCCCATCATGCAGGGCCGATGTGGCTCGAGGGTCAGCGTTCCCATCATGCAGGGTCGAAGTGGCTCGAGGGTCAGCGTTCCCATCATGCAGGGCCGATCAGCGTTCCCATCATGCAGGGTCGAAGTGGCTCGAGGGTCAGCGTTCCCATCATGCAGGGCCGATGTGGCTCGAGGGTCAGCGTTCCCATCATGCAGGGTCGAAGTGGCTCGAGGGTCAGCGTTCCCATCATGCAGGGTCGAAGTGGCTCGAGGATCAGCGTTCCCATCATGCAGGGCCGATGTGGCTCGAGGGTCAGCGTTCCCATCATGCAGGGTCGAAGTGGCTCGAGGGTCAGCGTTCCCATCATGCAGGGCCGAAGTGGCTCGAGGATCAGCGTTCCCATCATGCAGGGCCGAAGTGGCTCGAGGGTCAGCGTTCCCATCATGCAGGGCCGAAGTGGCTCGAGGGTCAGCGTTCCCATCATGCAGGGCCGAAGTGGCTCGAGGGTCAGCGTTCCCATCATGCAGGGCCGAAGTGGCTCGAGGGTCAGCGTTCCCATCATGCAGGGCCGAAGTGGCTCGAGGGTCAGCGTTCCCATCATGCAGGGCCGAAGTGGCTCGAGGGTCAGCGTTCCCATCATGCAGGGCCGAAGTGGCTCGAGGGTCAGCGTTCCCATCATGCAGGGCCGAAGTGGCTCGAGGGTCAGCGTTCCCATCATGCAGGGCCGATGTGGCTCGAGGATCAGCGTTCCCATCATGCAGGGTCGAAGTGGCTCGAGGGTCAGCGTTCCCATCATGCAGGGCCGAAGTGGCTCGAGGATCAGCGTTCCCATCATGCAGGGTCGAGGTGGCTCGAGGGTCAGCGTTCCCATCATGCAGGGTCGAAGTGGCTCGAGGATCAGCGTTCCCATCATGCAGGGCCGAAGTGGCTCGAGGGTCAGTGTTCCCATCATGCAGGGCCGATGTGGCTCGAGGGTCAGCGTTCCCATCATGCAGGGCCGATGTGGCTCGAGGGTCAGTGTTCCCATCATGCAGGGCCGAAGTGGCTCGAGGGTCAGCGTTCCCATCATGCAGGGCCGAAGTGGCTCGAGGATCAGCGTTCCCATCATGCAGGGCCGATGTGGCTCGAAGGGTCAGCGTTCCCATCATGCAGGGTCGAAGTGGCTCGAGGGTCAGCGTTCCCCATCATGCGAGGGCCGAGTCAGCGTTCCCATCATGCAGGGTCGAAGTGTCTCGAGGGTCAGCGTTCCCATCATGCAGGGCCGACGGGTCAGCGTTCCCATCATGCAGGGTCGAAGTGGCTCGAGGATCAGCGTTCCCATCATGCAGGGCCGAAGTGGCTCGAGGGTCAGCGTTCCCATCATGCAGGGTCGAAGTGGCTCGAGGATCAGCGTTCCCATCATGCAGGGTCGAAGTGGCTCGAGGGTCAGCGTTCCCATCATGCAGGGTCGAAGTGGCTCGAGGGTCAGCGTTCCCATCATGCAGGGCCGAAGTGGCTCGAGGGTCAGCGTTCCCATCATGCAGGGTCGAAGTGGCTCGAGGGTCAGCGTTCCCATCATGCAGGGTCGAAGTGGCTCGAGGGTCAGCGTTCCCATCATGCAGGGCCGAAGTGGCTCGAGGGTCAGCGTTCCCATCATGCAGGGCCGAAGTGGCTCGAGGGTCAGCGTTCCCAGCATGCAGGGCCGAAGTGGCTCGAGGGTCAGCGTTCCCAGCATGCAGGGTCGAAGTGGCTCGAGGGTCAGCGTACCCATCATGCAGGGTCGAAGTGGCTCGAGGGTCAGCGT
>NW_026283153.1:0-137280 GCF_023373465.1 Oncorhynchus keta | reverse complement strand
ATTTAATTATTTTTTAGAATGAGGCTGTAACGTAACAAAACGTGGGAAAAGTCAAGGGGTCTAAATTCTTCCTGAATGGGAGAGGGGATACCTAGTCAGTTGTACAACTGAATGCATTCAACTGAAATGTGTCTTCCACATTTAACCCAAATCAAATATATTTATATAGCCCTTCTTACATCAGCTGATATCTCAAAGTGCTGTACAGAAACCCAGCCTAAAACCCCAAACAGCAAGTAATGCAGCCCCTCTGAATCAGAGAGGTGGAGGGGGGATGCCATAATCGACATTCACATCTTCGGTGCCCCGGGAACAGTGGCTTAACTGCCTTGCTCAGGGGCAGAATAACATTTTTACCTTGTCAGCTCGGGGATTCAATCCAGCAACCTTTCCTCCACTCACTATCACAAGGGTTAGTAACGACACAGACTCATTTCATAGAACTTTAAAACACTGCCAGTTTGACCCCTTCGCTTCTTTAGTCTCCTCTCTTAACACTCCAGACAGCCCAGTTAATAAAACAAATGCTGGCAATACTGGTGTCAAACCATGCAAGTGTCAGTAGTAGTGATGCACCGATATGACATTGTTTGCCCATTCCGATATTTTCCTTGACAAAAAAAACAGCTACCGATACCCGATAGACATTTTTTGCAGCCTTTTATGCATTTTAGTACAGTTAAATAGTTAACACACACACAAACACACACACATGGACGCAGCAGTCTCAGTGCAAGAGGCGTCACTACAGTCCCCGGTTCAAATTCTGGCTGGATCACATCCGGCCATGATTGGGCGGCGCACAACTGGCCCAGCGTCGTCCGGGTTTGGCCATCATTGTAAATAAGAATTTGTTATTAAATGACTTGCCTAGTTAAATAAAAGGTTACACAAACACACCAAAAAGTTATTTTGTTGGCATTTCCATATGTCCCCATTACCAGTAAAACATCATCAAAACCTATTTCCTCACTTACTTGCTGTGCTGTTTCCTTGTTCATTTGTTCCGTTGTTTCATTCTCAACCAGGATTTCTATGGAACGCCGTTTGGGTCTTTGCGTGTCAAAAAACAAGCTTGTTGACCAATCAGGACCTGAATATGACTGCCCGTCAAAATTTTACGCGTTCATATTTTTTTTACGTAGTTATTACACATTGATTACACAATCACTCGAATTTCATATGTCAACGATTCATCAAAACGGATGCTCTGATGCTGGTCATAAAAAAAGCTAGCTAACTCATGGATGCAAACAATGTTCTTCCCCAAAAACTTCGCAAACCGACATAATCTGTTTCAGTAGCTTTAGTCAGGTAGCTAACTATATAGCTAGGTATCATTATCTAAAATAGCCCTAATTTATAAGAAGGTTCTTATTTGATTAATGGTGGTTGGACCCATCTATGTGAAACTAGCAACAATAAGGATTAGCCACAATAGTGGAATTTGCAGTTAGCCTTCAAAGTAAAGGTAGGGCATAATTCTACTATTTGTAATCATTTGCATCACTATCAATGACATACCTTTATTTTGAAAACAGCCAATTCCACTTTTGTGCCAATCCTTATTGTGGCTAGCTTCACAACACATACCCTGGTCCGGTCGAGCCTCACTAACCAGATGAAGCTAGTTGGCTGCTTATAACAGAAGCTTTGGGCAACAGGGTTAAGTAGCTGGCTAACTGTTTATTTTCATGAACTGAAATTCAATTTCAATAGGCGAACAACAAGTGGCAACCTAGCTATTGTTTTCAGGCTGGTTGTATTGGTGCTAACGTAAACTCACGTAAACTCGTACATCGCCTTGGTCCGTACAATTACCCTTATTTTAGCGCCCCAAAAGCGTAATACTTCCAGATCAACTGTAATGTCAATACCATTGTAAAGCACAATTTCTCCCCTTTCCAACATTACCAATTACATGGCGTAAACGCTGCCCGTTTCTGCATAATTCAAGCAGGCAATGAGCCCTGTGGGGTCTTTTTTTAAATGGCGGGTGGGGAAGCAAAACTAATGCGTGATAGTGAGAAGGAGAGATGTTGTGTGGGAAAATTGCTTTTTTTTTTTCACTCGATCTGTCCAACTTATCGCCTCTAAAATGTCAATAAAACACAATAAAGAGTTTATATAAATGTTTTATTACATTCCTATTTGAAGGTTTGTGTCGAATTTGAATAGGGTTTTTAGGGCAGTGCTAAAGTGATCTTAGAAGTAAACAGCGCCTTTGAGAATGCTGATCGCATGCAATGATGACACAAAAAATGACTAGGTATCCCCTCCTTACCCCCATCACTGTCCATTTCTTGTTTTTAAAACGATGAGAGAAGTGCTACACCTGGTGGAGAGAGATTGTAAGACAAAATAGTTGCTTTATGCATGCTCTTCGTTACAGCATGACACATCACGATGTAACGGAGGGTCCGTTTTTTCAGCTTTTCTCCAATACTATGGAGCAATTACCATGTCTATCAACGCTTACATAGAAACGTAGTTCACACCCCAGAATTTGAAGTCAACACAGTCGCTACAGTCCCATTAGTTTTCTTTGCAGCCTCGTTTGAATGTTGCGGTTGCGCACATTTGTACGGAATGGGGCGAGTTTACATTAGTGTGTACTGGTGCTTGACCAGTCGGCGAAAGCCAACATCACCCACGACAGAGAACGGTTGATTGTCAAGGGCAACGAATTCCATTTCTTGGCTTTAACAGATTTTACCTTCGAGTTGTCTCAGCTGAAATGTTCTTACTCTTTCAAATAACTGCTCGATCCACACAGCAGACATGGTGGGCTAGGATGGGAATGCTGTGTCGCAAATGTTTACGCGAGTTCATTACGTCATGTACCTACGTTATATTGGTAGGTATTTACGTCAGCTTTGACATCGGTTTTGCACATCAGCGTTAAACTAGACACCTGATATGTTCACCGATATATTGTGTATCCCTAGTCAGTAGCATGAAACAACATCTACCTTTTCATTGAAACAGTTCATAATGAAACAGTTCTACCGCAACTTTTCATGCACAGTGGGAAGTTGACATAAACAACACACACTTAGAACCTGCTCTTACCATGAGAAACAGATTTCGCAATCTTCTCCTCCTCTTCTTAATCTTTAATGTTGGCATTCAGTTCCAGTGTTTGACTGCAGTCTTCCAGCTTCACTGATGCCATCTCTGGATCCTGCAATTCAAAATGGGCTCCACTGTCACAATCAGGACCCAGTGACTGTAGGTTTGGACTCAGTGTGGAAGGAGAGTGTCGTGGAAATACCGGAGCCTGTGAGTTCAAAAAGACTTTATTACAAAGTAATAGAACCCGAGCTGGTTCATGAAGCAAGTGTCTTTCCAGACTTGGCATACACTTGTTAGTTTTCCTCCTTACGTAACTCCTCTTTATGTTAATGATTCATCCCCTCGGCCATTTAGCCACCATTATCTTTTTGCCTTGCACTAACTTTAGCTTGGTTTCACATTAGGGCATAGATTCCATTCATAGCAATGGTACAAAAATAGACAGATATGCACACTCCCAAGACAGGTGCATGTAGGGCATAGATTCCATTCATAGCAATGGTACAAAAATAGACAGATATGCACACTCCCAAGACAGGTGCATGTTTAAAAGTGCCTAATGACCTAGACACACATATAGAGTGCACTTATTCTGCTGACTACTCTAAGATGTATAATGTGCACACATTTACTGGTAAATTCCCAATAAGAGGCAGGCTGGGTTTGTCCTCACTGTTGATGTTACCAGCCTCAGGCTTAATCTGAGTCGGCCAGCAGTAATAAATAGAAACGGATACAAAAGTTACTCTTGACAGTTCTGGCACTTTATTCTCTAGAAGAGGAACATGAGCTCAAGCGGTAGAAATTTGAGGTGCTGGTACTCAGCTCCTGTCCAATTCAAGCACTGATCTCATTTCAATAGATCTGGTAGCTAAGCATTGACAACAAAACACAAGTTCATTCACATTAGACAAAGTATGCACTTTATATTAGGCTACAGAACTTAAATCTATAGTAGATTTCTGAATTGACATAAATGACTCAAAAAACATTTAGTATAAGGTTGCAGTATGTTTCAGGCAGCACTATGTACTATTTTCCTGAATAACCTTGTCTTCACTGTATTATTTCAATCAAAAAACAATATTATTTCCGTTCACACCATAGTAACATTTATAGACGGACAGAAACAACTGAATGTCTCAATATTAGTACACGTGTAGAAAACTGATAATCATTACATTTATCTCCAAAACAGTAGTGGAACCGTAAAATGGTCTCTGCTGCACCCTCACTGCCTGAACTGAAGTCCGTTGATGCAGACCGAGAGGGAGCCGCCATTTTACCAGCTCGTGAATTTTAACGTTACACAAAACCAAAAACGACATGTTAAACGAACCCAGAAATCTCAAATTATTTGATCCTTAATGAGATTACCTTGACGAGATACATCCACTCAGACAAACCCAGAGTATCTATGTCAATTGTAAAAAAAAGTGATCACGTTCACTCACGCGGTTTGGCACATTTTTCTTCTTCTACCAAACGTGATAATAACTTGACGTATTTGTTACCTAGCATGTTATGACGTGTTCTTAAGATATTAAAACGTGCTATTACATACCAGTAGAAATACATTTGAAACGTACACAAAAGTTGTGGTCTCGACTGCACAATTCTGGCGTGTCCTTTATTGTGAAGAATGATGTGCGCCTGCGTGGAACTTACTGTTTCCCCACTACCAGTTTCTAAACCCAGAGACGCAAACAACGCGAGACTTCAGAGAACGCTTGTGAAGCGGACCAAGCCTGGGTTTGAGAAGTCAATGAGAGAAGTGGACAATTTTGATACTTTTGCAGTGGTTAAATGGGGATCCTAATAAATACCAAAAAATATTCCGTCGGTACACACTTGAAACATGGCCATTATTTTATCAATTTCATAACTGCAGTGGTTTATTCACAATCGCTCTCACTGCGTATCTTACATATCGCAGCATCACATGAGTAGGCAGACACTCTTCACTCTTCCACCGAAACTCCAGATATAACACATTTTATCGGTGCCCTGCTCCAAAAAACAATGCTCTCTCCTTCTGCTCTTCTGAGACGCATGAAATCAAAACCACTACTGGTCACTCTGACTGACTCTACCTTTCCTAATGCCTCCTTTACCATCTTCCTGACCTCAAATGATCTCCCAACAATACACACTTGTTGATGAATCGCACTCCATAAGAAACCGATGTTCATTTACAACTTTTGGCCCGTTTGATCCATTTTTCGTCGTCTCTGTCTTCCATTCAATTCATTCTTACCAATTTTACTCAACTTGGAGCCACCAGACTCGAACAGCACTTCGGCTTCGCCATATTTCCCTCCCCAAAACCAGACACACCACGCTACCGACTAACTCCTGCATGTAGAATCCTGCATTGAAAAAAGCCAACATCTACAGGTTAAATGGGAATTTCACGCTGGCTTTGCCATTTTCCGCGATATCAGGTCCATCCATCATGGACTTTATTTCGCCCAAAATTGTCCGTCTGTTTTGATCCAAATATAACTAATGTTTGTATACTCCATGTTTCATATGTTGGTCATTTTTGCTACCATTTTCTCTCCGCTTACTCTTGTAATTAGTATGTCCAGATGTCACAAATGTAATTATGACCTCAGCTAATGTAGTCATGTACATTAACTTAATGTAATCATTGGCATGTTGTTTTTCCCTGAAGAAACAAATACACTAGATTACATCATCTCTACATCCTGTTAATGTAATTATTGTTCCTATGTTTTCTCAGCATTACATGACATTAACTCCCGCTTTAGCGGGGTGCGCGCAGGCGACGCGAGCGGTTTAGCCAGCCTGTAATAACCCAGTAACTCCGTAGTGAGTTGTCATGTCTAAATGTTGATATTTAACCCGAACCCAGTAATAACCATAGTAAGTCACAGTAAGTCACATGAATAGACATCAAAATCACTCAACCATCCTAACATAATACATCATGTAATGGTCTTATTTAGTGTTCAATTTCAACTGAACCATGATCATATATGTCATTTGTTTGTCTTCTCAGGTCTTACAGGAAGTAAAAATGTATGAACTAAAACATTTAGTCATTACCACCAGATTCTGTCCTTACAATCACAGTTCATTATGTGGTAGTAATGACGCGGTGGGAATAACAATTTTACGACATTTGTTCATAAATAGCAGGGATTCTAGCATGCTAACTCCAGTTGAACAGCTAGCATACAATGTACCCTAAATACACATAATTAAAACAATTTCAAAAATTAACATAATTTGATGAAATTATAGCCTATTGGTAATGACCAAATAGACTCCATGACATCCATGTGCTCCACTGTCACTATTCATATAACCAAGTACAAACGTTTGAAAAAAAAGATTGTCATGTAATTTACTTGTCTACTTAGAGATGACTGTATTTTGTGTAAAGAAAGTATCAAATGGCTTATGCACATCTAATATATATATAGTTTCCATGTATTTGACTCTTTAAACAGGTGCATTAAATATTTTGTAATTATCAAGACTTTTTAAAAGTGTAATATAAAGAAGAATGTCAAAATGTGGTGTGAGACAGAACAAAAACAGACTTGACAAGCTGAAGAAAAAGAGTTGAAGGTTATTTTAGTATCTACTTAATGAATGTGAAATAAACAAATCTAAATTAGCATTTTATCTTAAAATCGAACCCTGAGACACAAAGGCACTACAGAGGGTTGTGCGTACGGCCCAGTACATCACTAGGGCCAAGCTTCCTGCCATCTAGGACCTCTATATCAGGCGGTGTCAGAGGAAGGCCCTAAAAATGGTCAAAGACTTGTGGGAGTTAATGTTACATAAAGGGACAGATGTACACATGTCCTTGCTAATCAGACCACAGGAGGAGAAGGCGCCACTTAAGTGCATTTGCTAATCTGGAAAGGGCAGCATACCAAAGATTAGATGGAACGGAACATACAGATGTACAATGGCCAAGGCCATAAGTGCTTAGGATAAGCTGTACATACAAATGTCAGAGGGACACACAATCTACTAGTCCTAATAAGGGCAACATACCAAAGAGCACACCAAGCTAAACATAAGTACAAAGGCCAAAGACATAGGCCCATAGGACAGCTGGACATATATTATTTTTAGGACATGAAAGGGTCCCGCCACCATTATAACCTAACCGAAAGCAGATATGGGCGTTATTGGGCGTGAACAAACAGGAAGCTTAAACTAAAAGGTAATGGTGGCAGATGGACTGAGGAAAGTAACTTCATTTGCATGTGGGATGGACTCATATGCTGTATGTGTATAAAAGCAGAGCCAGTGCTCAGGGAAGTTGGCTGTTCCGCGGACCAGCACGGCTTATTATATTTTGAATTAAAAGCCTTTATTGAATTCACAAGTTCTTGTAAGTGTTATATTTCTAAGACGATTTTCCACCACATACTCCAGCCACCCAAGTCATAGACTGTTCTCTCTGCTACCGCACGGCAAGCAGTACCGGAGCACCAAGTCTAGGTCCAAGAGGCTTCTAAACAGCTTCAATCCCCAAGGCATAAGACTCCTGAACAGCTAATCAAATGGCGACCCAGACTATTTGCATTGACCCCCCCCTTATTTTATGCTGCTGCTACTCTCTGTTATTATCTATGCATAGTCACTTTAATAACGCCACCTACATGTACATATTACCTCAATTACCTTGACTGGGAATGGCAGTCAAGTGCCCCTGCACATTGACTCTGTACCAGTACCCCCTGCATATAGCCTCGCTATTGTTATTTTACTGCTCTTTAATCATTTGTTACTTTTATTTATTATTTTTCTTCTTAAAACTGCATTGTTGGTTAAGGGCTTGTAAGTAAGCATTTCACTGTAAGGTCTACTACACCTGTTGGATTTGATCACCCATATTCATCGTACTTCTCCAATTTCAAACCAGTGTGTCTTCTTTGTAACGAGACTGTTGCTGTTTGCAAAGAGTTCAATCTGAGATGTCATGATGAATCTAACCATGGTACTTTCAGAAGTAGATGTTCCACTGCAGACATGAGGCTGGAGTCTGATTCAGAAAGGAAGGTGGGCCTAAAGAGAGAACACCCTGTGTGCTTTACAGTGGTGATTTTACCATGTACATATTCTATTGTTATTTAACCTTAATTTAACTAGGCGGTTCTTATCGACTTACACAAATCCACAAGGAGTCTGTAGAAACCATATTTGTTTAAGCAAGTCAGCCATATCAGATATGTTTTTTTAAAAGGCAGTAAATGAGGGCGAATTAGCTGCCAGACGAGGCTCCTGTGGCTGATAGCCAGGTGCAGCGTTAGTAAGGATTCACTCCAAGGTGCTGAAAGCAAAGCTCTATGCATAAAGCATTATGTTGGACTAACTAAAATTCTGTTACAAATGGTTTATTTGAGCTGTTCTTGCCATAATATGGACTTGGTATTTTACCAAATCTTCTGTATACCACCCAGTGGCGTAGCTTCAGCCGGTGTGGTTGCACCAGGGCCCGTGTCGTACATGAGCCCGGTGACGGGCCCGGATCTGCGGAGCCACAGGCCCCCTATGTAATTTTAATTCCACACTACCATACCACATTTATACGGAGACTTGATTACACACAGGTGGATTGTATTTATCATCATTAGTCATTTAGGTCAACATTGGATCATTCAGAGATCCTCACTGAACTTCTGGAGAGAGGTTGCTGCACTGAAAGTAAAGGGGCTGAATAATTTTGCACGCCCAATTTTTCCGTTTTTGATTTGTTAAAAATTTTTGAAATATCCAATAAATGTCTTTACACTTCATGATTGTGTCCCACTTGTTGTTGATTCTTCACAAAAAATACAGTTTTATATCTTTATGTTTGAAGCCTGAAATGTGGCAAAAGGTCGCAAAGTTCAAGGGGGCCGAATACTTTCGCAAGGCACTGTATATGTGGACGTAATGCAGCGCGTGGTCAACTTAGTCTGATATGTAAATTCTTAACTCATGTTTTATACCCTGGAGTAGAAAGGGGCGTTTCCATCTTTATGACACACTCTCTGGGTTCCCTGGGGCGTAGCTTGTTACAAGGTATTAGGATTCTCTATGATCTCGTTTAGACAACTAAAATCAGTCCTATCATCACCAAAACATTCTCTTTCATATGCATATTTTCTACACAAAGTATGTCAAATCACATTATGAAAACTCTTCAAGTTAATGTTTTCATTATAACATCCTCAACTAAACTTAAGAACATCATAGAATAGACATTCATTTTCATATTCCATCCATCATTGTTTCCACCATTTGGCTCATCAAATATACATGTCCATTTATTTGATGTTGTGTAGTTTTGGGCTGTAAACTCTTCCTAAGGCACACAGACATTCCAGTCTCACACATTAGAGAACAGAATGGAGTTGGGCTGTTGCATTATAATTTACGATGGGCGTGAGGTCATAAACCCCCCCCATCAATCCCTCTATACTTCTCCCCCTCTTCGGGAGGGAGGGAGAGATCTCTCTGTAGAACCGGGATCCACTGTAACCTGATCCTCACAGGACCGACATGACAGTCCCCCTCTGGTGGGTTCAACTTGGAAGGATCCTGCATCTTGCAACCCACCATAAGAATGACCATCGGACATCAACAATTATATGTACACAGTGTGGGCCATTTGTTTGTGAGAATGTGAATGGGATCAAATTTGGTTCATATATAGACACCATATAATTTAAAACAGTTTGTTTCATTTACAACTATACACAAGAGAAGATGTTGCCCAGAACAAATAAATGTACAAACATAGCATTCAAAAAGTATTCAACCCCCTCGACTTTTTCCACCTTTTGTTATGTTACAGCATTATTATAAAATGTATTAAATCGTTTTTTCCCTCATCAAATTGTTAGGCATTTTATGAATAATGACTAAACAATATCTACATTTAAATAAAACTAGAACTAATTAAACTCTACCATGTTTTACAATATGTGATTAATAACCTCTTTCTTTGGAACTAAAATTATGTAGCATGGGTAAGGGGTAATTGGAAATGATAACCATTGTGTAGGAAGGAATGTGTGTGTGTGTCTTAAGTAAGCAAAGAGGGTTATTAACCTTTGAACCGACTCAACTATAACTCTGTGGCGATCAAATAAGACAGCGAGAGCCTCTCCAGGTTTATCCGTTATCTGGAACTGTCAAGTAGTGATAGATAATGGTGAGACTTCGGAAGCTAATCTAGATATAGTGTGTGTCTTGAGTGTGCGCTTAGTAGGTTGGAATTAACTTTTGAACCTGCTTTGTCCTGGTCGAGAGGAGGAAAGACATTTGAAACCCTATGACGTCATAGGTTTATATAAGCTGTTATACATGGTTCTATGGACAGCACGCTCCGAGAATAAATGCTATTGGCTCATTTTTGATAAAATAGACAGGGACCAGTCTATGAAAATAAGGATCTTACAAATTCTTAGAAACCAACAGTGATTTTAATTGAATTGGTTAATGACATCAATCTACACAAAACACCCCAAAATTACAATGTAAAAACAGTTTTTTTTGCAAACATTGTCTTAGCTGTGTGCTTAGAGTCATTGTCTGTACTTTGCTCCGTTCAACTTTTCCCTCGATCCTGACTAGTCTCCCAGTTCCTGCCGTTGAAAAACATACCCACAGCATGATGCTGTCACCACCATGCTTCACTATGCTCTGAAATGCACTGTCAACTGTGGGACCTTATATAGACTGGTGTGTGCCTGTTTGAATTGAATTTACCAAGTGGACTCCAATCAAGTTGTTGAAACATCACAAGGATACTTAATGGAAACAGCATGCACCTGAGAACAATTGAGTCTCCATAGTAAATGGTATGAATACTTATTTATTATTTGCCCCCCAAAAATCAAACTGTTTTCAAATGTGTCATTATGGGCTTTGTGTGTAGATTGAGGAATTTTTGTAACAAAATGTGGAAAAAGTCCAGGGGTCTGAATAATTCTTTGTCACTGAGTATACAAAATATTAGGAACACCATCCTAATATCGAGTTGCAATCCCCTTTGTCCTTAGAACAGCCTCAATTCGTCAGGCCATGGACTCCACATGGTGTGGAAAGAAACCCACAGGGTTGCTGGGCCATGATGACTCCAATGCTTCCCACAGTTGTGTCGGGTTGGCTGGGAGTGGATATCTACTCCGAATAGCTCGTTCCATCTCCTCCCACAGATGCACAATTGGATTGAGATCTGGTGACTCGACAGGCCACTGCAGTAAACTGAATTCCCTGTCATGGTTCCCAAGGAACCATTCATGGACAAGCCTTGGGGCATAATCCTGCAGAAAACATTCATTTGCAGCTGGATACATTGCTGCCATAAAGGGATGGACCTGATTGGAAATGATGTTTAGATATCCTGTAGCATTCAAACATTGCTCCACAATTATCAAGGGGCCCAATGTGTGCCCTGAAAACACACCCCACAGCATCACTGCCAGCCTACAATGCTGACACATGGCATGGATGCATGTACTCATGGTTTTCTCCATACCCTAGTCTTCCCATCAGCATGACACAGCAGGAACTGGGATTATCTAGACCAGTGGTTCCCAAAATGTTTATAGTCCCATAACCCTTCAAAACATTCAACCTCCAGCTGCGTACCCCCTCTAGCAACAGGGTCAGCGCGCTCTCAAATATTGTAAGCCTGTCACACACACACACACACACACACACTATACAATACATTTATTAAACATAAGAATGAGTGTGAGTTTGTCACTTTACACAAGCCTGGTTGTGACAAAAAGCTCTTATAGGACTAGGGCACAAATAATAATAATAATAATCAATTTGTCTCTTTATTTAGCAATTTTACATATAAAACCTTACTTGCTCATTGAAAATTGTGAAAAACTCACCACAGGTTAATGAGAAGGGTTTGCTTGAAAGGATTCGCATAACTCTGCAATGTTGGGTTTTATTGGAGAGAGTCTCTGTCTTAAATCCTTTTCCACACACAGTCTGTGCCTGTATTTAGTTTTCATGCTATTGAGGGCCGAGAATCCACTCTCACATAGGTATGTGGTTCCAAAGGGCATCAGTGTCTTAACAGCGCAATTTGCCAAGGCAGGCTCCTCTGAGCACAGCCCAATCCAGAAATCTGGCAGTAGGTTCTGATTAAATTACATTTTCACAGAACCGCATGTTGCAATTTTGATGAGGCTCTCTTGTTCAGATATCGGTAAGTGGACTGGAGGCAGGGCATGAAAGGGATAACAAATTTAGTTTGTGTCATCCGTTTCAGGAAAGTACCTGCGTATTTGCACACCAAACTAAATCAGGTGCTTCGCTAGATCACATTCAACATTTTCCGTAAGCTTGAGTTCATTTGCACACAAAAAAAATCATACAATGATGAAAAGACCTGTGTGTGTCGTGGAAAATCGGTTCAAATATGACACTTGCAAGAACTTGTGAAATCAAATAGGCTTTTAATACAAAGTATAACAAGCCGGAATGGTCCGCGGAACACACACCGCTTCCCAGAGCCCCGGCTCCTGTCCAACCCATATGCAGATAAACATACTTCCCCTAATTCTTCTGCCTACCATTATCTTTTTAGTTCAGGCTTCCTGCTTGTTCACGCCCAATAACGCCCATATCTGCTTTTCGTCAGATTATAATGGTGGCAAGAACCTTGCTTTGTCCTAAAAATAATATACATTACTCTATTCTATAGGCTTGCTTTGTCCCTGCACTTAGCTTAATGCATTCTTTTGTATGCGTGTTCTTATCTAGGATCAGCAGACTGTCTCTTCTGTTTTTAGTGTGTCCGGCTGTACTAAAAATACTATACATTCCTCTATTCTATAGGCTTATGCTTTGGCCTCCTGTCCTATACAATAGACAATGCATTTTACCAGAATGGCAAATGCACTCTAAGTGTATCTTTCTCTTGTGTTACAGTATTATGTTCCTCCCTATATGTACATCTTTCTCCCACATGTGTTGTTCATGTTAACAAAAGGTCCCAATTTTCACTGTAGTAGTGTCGGGAGCAACAGGTTGCACGCACGTTACCACTCCACTATGTCTCCCTGTCATGGCTTTCGCGCCATCAGTACAGATACCAACACATCTTGACCACCTAAGTCCATTTGATGTCACAAAACTGTCCAGTACTTTTTTAAAGATATCCTGTTGTTCTGGTTTCCAGAAGAGGATGTCTTCCTTAATTGACCCGCCAAAAATGGAACAGACATACAGTGGGGAGAACAAGTATTTGATAACCTGCAAAATCAGCAGTGTTTCCTACTTAGAATGCATGTAGAGATCTGTATTTTTTATCATATGTACACTTCAACTGTGAGAGACGGAATCTAAAACAAAAATCCAGAAAATCACATTGTATGATTTTTAAGTAATTAATTAGCATTTTATTGCATGACATAAGTATTTGATCACCTACCAACCAGTAAGAATTCCGGCTCTCACAGACCTGTTAGTTTCTTTAAGAAGCTCTCCTGTTCTCCACTCATTACCTGTATTAACTGCACCTGTTTGAACTCGTTACATGTATAAAAGACACCTGTCCACACACTCAATCAAAACAGACTCCAACCTCTCCACAATGGCCAAGACCAGAGAGCTGTGTAAGGACATCAGGGATGAAATTGTAGACATGCACAAGGCTAGGATGGGCTACAAGACAATAGGCAACAGCTTGGTGAGAAGGCAACAACTGTTGGCGCAAATATTAGAAAATGGAAGAAGTTCAAGATGATGGTCAATCACCCTCGGTCTGGGGCTCCATGCAAGATCTCACCTCATGGGGCATCAATGATCATGAGGAAGGTGAGGGATCAGCCCAGAACTACAATGACCTGAAGAGAGCTGGGACCACAGTCTCAAAGAAAACCATTAGTAACACACTACACCGTCATGGATTAAAATCCTGCAGCGCACGCAAGGTCCCCCTGCTCAAGCCAGTGCATGTCCAGGCCTGTCTAAAGTTTGCCAATGACCATCTGGATGATCCAGAGGAGGAATGGGAGAAGGTCATGTGGTCTAAACTCCACTTGCCGTGTTTGGAGGAAGAAGGATGAGTACAACCCCAAGAACACCATCCTAACCGTGAAGCATGGAGGTGGAAACATCATTCTTCGGGGATGCTTTTCTGCAAAGGGGACAGGACGACTGCACCGTATTGAGGGGAGGATGGATGGGGCCGTGTATCGCGAGATCTTGGCCAACAACCTCCTTCCCTCAGTAAGAGCATTGAAGAATGGTCATGGCTGGGCCTTCCAGCATGACAACGACCCGAAACACACAGCCAGGGCAACGAAGGAGTGGCTCCGTAAGAAGCATCTCAAGGTCCTGGAGTGGCCTAGCCAGTCCAGACCTGAACCCAATAGAAAATCTTTGGAGGGAGCTGAAAGTCCATATTGCCCAGCGACAGCCCAGAAACCTGAAGGATCTGGAGAAGGTCTGTATGGAGGAGTGGGCCAAAATCCCTGCTGCAGTGTGTGCAAACCTGGTCAAGAACTACAGGACACGTATGATCTCTGCAATTGCAAACAAAGGTTTCTATAACAAACATTAAGTTCTGCTTTTCTGATGTATCAAATACTTATGTCATGCAATAAAATGCAAATTAATTACTTAAAAATAATACAATGCGATTTTCTGGATTTTTGTTTTAGATTCCATCTCTCACAGTTGAAGTGTACCCATGATAAAAATGACAGACCTCTCATTATTTGGAAGTAGGAAAATCTGCAAAATCGGTAGTGTATCAAATACTTGTTCTCCCCACTACACTGTATGTATATACTGTACTCTATACCATCTACTGCATCTCGCCTATGTCGTTCTGTATCATCACTCATTCATATATTTTTACGTACATATTCTTCATCCCTTTACACTTGTGTATGAGGTAGTTGTTGTGAAATTGTTAGGTTAGACTACTTGTTGGTTATTACTGCATTGTCGGAACTAGAAGCACAAGCATTTCGCTACACTCGCATTAACATCTGCTAACCATGTGTATGTGACAAATTCAATTTGATTGGCAATGATGTTTAGATATCCTGTGGTATTCAAACATTGGGCCCCTTGATAAAAGTTGAACAATGTGTGCCCTCAAAACACACCCCACACGCCTTCACACCACCACCCTGCAATGCTGACACACGGCATGGTGTTTTTGGGGTATCTGTACTTTACCATTTATATTTTTTGCCAATGTTTACTTTTATTTAACTAAATTCCTAAATAAAATGTACTTTTTCCTCCATATATTTTCCCAGACACCCAAAAATACTAGTTACATTTTATGATTACCAGGACAGAAAATGGTCCAATTCCCACACTCATCAAGATAACATCCCTGGTCATCCCTACTGCCTCTTATCTGGCGCACTCACTAAACATTAATGGTCCATTTGTAAATAGTGTTGGAGTGTGCCCCTGGCTAGCCGTAATTTAAAAAACAATTGTGTTATTTGGTTCACCTAAAAACCTTTTAAGGATCTTACCTTAAAATTTTTTTTTTTTTTTTTACATTTTCACCTAAAATGACATACCCAAATCTAGCTGCCTGTAGCTCAGCGCCTGACGCAAAGAGACAGCAGGGGTTCAAAATGTAGAACCCGGTACCTACATTTGAACATAAACTAATTTTATCAAACTAAACTATGCTACATTTTATCTCTAGGACCCTCTAGATGACAAATCAGAGCAACATTACTGAATGTAAGTATACTATTTACCTTCAGGGGTGATTGTATCAACCTCTCCTCAAACAATAGCCTGCTATTTTTTTCACTAATAGCTACTGTTAATTGGACAATGCAGATTAACAAGAATTTAAGCTTTCTGCCCATATAAAAGACATGTCTATGTCCTCGAAAATCTGTTGTTTACAACGTCATTATAGTCACAGTTTTAGGGACACCCAACCCGTAGAGGTTAATTTAAGAAAATT
Organism: Oncorhynchus keta; assembly: GCF_023373465.1. Taxonomy (NCBI): domain Eukaryota; kingdom Metazoa; phylum Chordata; class Actinopteri; order Salmoniformes; family Salmonidae; genus Oncorhynchus; species Oncorhynchus keta. The sequence goes on along the minus strand of NW_026283153.1, from coordinate 121,244 downwards.
GAAATGATTCATACTTTTAGATTTAATACTTAAGTATATTTACAAGCAAAAACTTTTACTCAAGTAGTATTCTACTTGGTGACTTTCACTTGAGTTACTCTTGCCACATTAAGAGCAGAAGTAAGGATTCTCTCCTGTGTCTGTTCTCTGATGAACTTCTAGCTGACCTGATGTTGTGAAGCATTGTAATCAGTCAGAGCTGGATTATGTCTACACTCCTGTATGCATACGTTCATGTCTTTTTAAGGGGCCCGGTTGAGAGAAAATCCTTCCACAGTCAGAGCAGCAGTAAGGCTTCTCTCCCGTGTGTATACGTTCATGTTGTTTTAAGGTGCACCGTTGGGAGAACCTCACCCCACAGTCAAAGCAGGAGTAAGGCTTCTCTCCTGTGTGTGTTCTCTGGTGTACTTTTAGCTCAGTTGATGTCGTGAAGCATTTTACACATTCAGAGCAGGGGAATGGCTTCAGTCCTGTATGTCTACGTTTATGTGTTTTTAAGTTGCACAGTAGAGAGAAACTCTTTCCACAGTCAGAGCAGGAGTAAGGCTTCTCTCCCGTGTGTATACGTTCATGTTGTTTTAAGGTGCACCGTTGGGAGAACCTCACCCCACAGTCAAAGCAGGAGTAAGGCTTCTCTCCTGTGTGTGTTCTCTGATGAACTTCTAGATGTGTAGATGTTGTGAAGCATTTTACACAGTCAGAGCAGGAGTACGGCTTCTCTCCAGTGTGCAATCTCCGATGAACTGTCAGAGACCCTGCTGTTGTGAATCTCTTCCCACAGTCAGAGCAGGGATACAGATTATTTCCTGTGTGTATTTTCACGTGTATTTTTAGCTTTGATAGAATTGGGAAAAGCTCCTCACAATGTGGGCAGTGGTGAGACCTCTTAGCTCTGTGATCTTCCTGCTGCTGTTGCTCTCTGGATGTAGAGAATGTCTCAACATTGTCTCCTGTGCGAACAACATCAGAAGAACCAGTCAGTTGATGTGATATACATGTCAATAATATGTATTTTATGTAGCCATTATTACATCAGCAGTTATCACAAAGTGCTTAACAGAAACCCAGCCTCAATCCCCAAAGAGCAAGCAATGTAGATATAAAAAGCAAAGTGGCCACGAAAAACTCCCCAGAAAGCAGGAACCTAGGAAGAAACATAGAGAGGAACCAGGCTCAAAGGGGTGGCCAGTCCTCTTCTGTTTGTACCGGGTGACATACACGACTCAAAAAAATAACATACACGGCTCAAAAAAATAAAGGGAACACTTAAACAACACAATGTCAATCACACTTCTGTGAAATCAAACTGTCCACTTAGGAAGCAACACTGATTGACAAGGAGGAGGAGATCCCTCAGGAGACCATCCGCCACCTCATCAGGAGCATGCCCAGGTGTTGTAGGGAGGTCATACACACTACTGAGCCTCATTTGGACTTGTTTTAAGGACATTACATCAAAGTTGGATCAGCCTGTAGTGTGGTTTTCCACTTTAATTTTGAGTGTGACCCCGAATCCAGACCGCCATGGGTTGATACATTTGATTTCCATTGATGATTCTGTTGTCAGCACATTCAACTATGTAAAGAAAAAAGTATTTAATAAAAATATTTCATTCATTCAGATCTAGGATGTGTTATTTTAGTGTTCCCTTTATTTTTTTGAGCAGTGTATGTATTCATATCAGTAGGCTGTACAATACAGGGGAGTATTATTATTATAGTACAACTATTCTAAAAGTGGGTAAGAGTTGAAAGCTAAAAAGGGGCTTGTCATCCTCCACTCACTATCACAAGGGTTAGTAACCACAGACTAATTTCATATCATCCTCCACTCACTATCACAAGGGTTAGTAACTACAGACTCATTTCATATCATCCTCCACTCACTATCACAAGGGTTAGTAACTACAGACTAATTTCATATCATCCTCCACTCACTATCACAAGGGTTAGTAACTACAGACTAATTTCATATCATTCTCCACTCACTATCACAAGGGTTAGTAACCACAGACTAATTTCATATCATCCTCCACTCACTATCACAAGGGTTAGTAACTACACAGACTAATTTCATATCATACTCCACTCACTATCACAAGGGTTAGTAACTACACAGACTCATTTCATATCATCCTCCACTCACTATCACAAGGGTTAGTAACTACACAGACTCATTTCATAGAACTTTAAAACAATGGCAGTTTGTCTACTTTACTTCTTTAGTCTCCTCTCTGATCACTCCAGATAACCCAGTGAATAAAACAAATGCTGGCAATACTGGTGTCAAACCATGCAAGTCTCAGTAGCATGAAATAACATCTACCTTCTCAATGAAACAGTTCATCATGAAACAGTTCTACAGCAACTTTTCAGACACAGTGGGAAGTTGGAATGAACAACAAACTTACAACCTGGTCTTACCATGAGAAACAGATTTCCCAATCTTCTCCTCCTCTTCTTCATCTTTAATGATGACATTCAGCTCCAGTGTTTGACTGCAGTCTTCCAGCTTCACTGATGTCATCTCTGGATCCTGCTGTAAAAACTGGGCTCTACTGACACAATCAGGACCCAGTGACTGTAGGTTTGGATTCAGTGTGGAAGTAGAAAGGCAGGCTGGGTTTGTCCTCACTGTTGATGTTTCCGGCCTCAGACCTGAGTCGGCAAGTAGTAGAATAAAAACAGACACAAAATATATCAAATCAAATGTTATTTGTCACATACACATGGTTAGCAGATGTTGATGCGAGTGTAGCGAAATGCATGTGCTTCTAGTTCCGACAATGCAGTAATAACCAACGAGTAATCTAACAATTCCAAAAGTACTACCTTATACACACACAAGTGTAAAGGGATAAAGAATATGTACATAAAGATATATGAATGAGTGATGGTACAGAACGGCATAGGCAAGATGCAGTAGATGGTATCGAAGTACAGTATATACATATGAGATGAGTAATGTAGGGTATGTAAACAAAGTGGCATAGTTTAAAGTGGCTAGTGATACATGTATTACATAAGGATGCAGTAGATGATAGAGTACAGTACATACATATACAAATGAGATGAGATGAGTAATGTAAACATTATATTAAGTAGCATTATTTAAAGTGGCTAGTGATATATTTTACATCAATTCCCATTATTAAAGTGGTGTGTTGACAGCAGCCACTCATTGTTAGTGGTGGCTGTTTAACAGTCTGATGGCCTTGAGATAGATGTTTTTCAGTCTCTCGGTCCCTGCTTTGATGCACCTGTACTGACCTCGCCTTTTGGATGATTGCGGGGTGAACAGGCAGTGGCTCGGGTGGTTGTTGTCCTTGAGGATCTTTATGGCCTTCCTGTGACATCGGGTGGTGTAGGTGTCCTGGAGGGCAGGTAGTTTGCCCCCGGTGATGCGTTGTGCAGACCTCACTACCCTCTGGAGAGCCTTACGGTTGTGGGTGGAGCAGTTGCCGTACCAGGCGGTGATACAGCCAGACAGGATGCTCTCGATTGTGCATCTGTAGAAGTTTGTGAGTGCTTTTGGTGACAAGCCAAATTTTTTCAGCCTCCTGAGGTTGAAGAGGCGCCTTCTTCTCGACGCTGTCTGTGTGGGTGGACCAATTCAGTTTGTCCGTGATGTGTACACTCCTCTAGGCATTCCTCTTGGGTTAGGGAAGTGTGCTTGCGATTGCGTCGTCTGTGGACCAATTTGGGCGGTAAGCAAATTGGAGTGGGTCTAGGGTGTCAGGTAGGGTGGAGGTGATATGGTCCTTGACTAGTCTCTCAAAGCACTTCGTGACATTACGTCACATGAGCAAGGAGCAATTGAAATGTAAAATGTTGAAAAATTCATGTAAAACCATGTGAGATGAAAATGGACAAACTAAAGGGTGTGCAATGTGTGTATATATAACATCGGGTTTGCTACAACCCGTTTTGAAAATGTTAGGAGTATTAGTTAAAGAGCTGTTGAAATTTGAACATTTTGATTTGTCACTATGTTGACGGTCCCTAACTGCTGTTGGTGGACTAAGGAAAACTACAGGCGAATATCCGACCCGAAACTGTCTTTACCTCGGTGTGCATACATGACTCAAAAACCATTTAGTACAAGGTTACAGTTTGTTTTAGGCAGCACTATGTACTATTTTTCTTAATAAACTTGTCTTCACTGTATTACTTCAATCAAAAACCAAAAGTATTTACTGTTCACACCATAATAACATTTACAGATAAAGACAGTAACAACTGAATGTGTCTGAATATTAGTACACATGCAACGTTAGAAAACCGATAGTCATTACATTCAATGCGTAAACAGTCCGTTGACTCCGACAGACTGGGGACCGCCATTTTACCAGCTTGTGAATTTTACAGAAAACCAATAATATGCTAAACGATCTCAGAAATCTCAAATAAATGGACTATGTGAAATTTCCTTGATAAAATGTACATCCATTCAGACAAACCCAGAGTCCCTAGCTATGTGACTTGTAAAATGGTTTTTAATCACGTTCTTCCCTCGGTTTGACACAAAAATAACACATCAAACCTTAACCAAACGTGATAATACCTTAATGGATTTGTTACCTAGCATGGTATGACATATTCTTTCGACACTAGAAAGTCTAAACGTGTTACTACATACCTGTAGTGATAAATTGAAACGGACACAAAGGTTATCTTCTTGACTGCACAGTTCTGGCGCTTTCTTTAAACCGAAGACTGGTGCACGCCCGGAACTTCCTGTTCCCCCACTAACACAGTGCAACAGTACTGCATTCCAGGATCCTTGGCATGACCCTACCCCATTACATGAGAAAGGGGTAGCTGCCGCTGCCTCCTCCTCCCGGACCCTTCTCCTTTACATAGAGTTGATCAAGCTGTTGATTATGGCCTGTGGAATGTTGTCCCATTCCTCTTTAGTGTGCTATTTTTCTTTTTCTTACGAGGTATCTTATATGTAACGGTTTTATAACCGTGTAAATCTCTCTAGAACAAGGTGACTGATCAATATATTCGCCTGTATTTACCCCCCCAAAATAAAATGCGAATTAGCTGCTAATGTGGCTATCCTAAAGAACTACAAATACCATGACGATCTGGACAAGACTGCCGAATCCAGTCAAAGGTCAGGATCTCAGAATTAACTATATAATGTTAGCTAAATGTAGTAATGAATAAGTAGACTACATTTATTTAAATGGACAATTCTGTTAACTGTCTTGTGCAAGTTTTAAATTGACACAATACCTATTAGCAAAGGTGTCAGCTAGAGATGATGTGCAGGAGCTTGCAGGGATTTGTTGTTTGTACATAAATGTTTGATGCTAATTAGTGTTTTATAACGTGAGATGAAATAAAGCCGAGTATATTGATAAAAGTCACCTTGTCCGAGAAAAATGTACATGGTTATCAAATCGTCACGCCAGTGTAACCATACACAAAACATAGCCCTTATTTTAAAATGAAAAATGATTGGAACCATTTCCCTTTTGACCGCTAGATTTTATGACACCGTTTTTGCAAATTTAATAAAGTGAAATATCACATTTTTTAAATTATTCAGACCCTTTACTCCGGACTTTGTTGAAGAACATTTAGCAGTTATTACAGCCTTGTCTTCTTGGGTGTGATGCTACAAGGTTGCAACACCTGTATTTGGGGAGTTTCTCCCATTTTTCTCCGCAGATCCATAGAACTTTTGATATAGAGATATTTAATCTAAACGATTTGGTGGTAAATTTATCACATTTTTGAGATGTAATTTTTGAGATGTAAATATTTTTTATATATATATTCCAATGAAGTTAGATCTATAATTGTTTTTTACAGTCTTAAGATAAATAGTAACTTGTTTAGAGAGAAACATTTGGATAGTTTTTGAGTAAAGTAGTAATATGTTGGATGAGTGTGTTGGGGGCAACTCGCCCTACTTGGGGGTAACTGGCCCCTGGGGGCTAATTACCCCCGACGTGCTTTCACGTCAGAGTCGACAAAAGTCTCCAATAACACCAGAAAAAGTTAATGGTTTAATGTGTTTCGACCTGTCATTTAGACAATGACTAGCCCAGTTAGCTAGTTTATGCTAACTTGCTAGCTAACAACTTCACTACCGGTAAAACCAGCTAGCTAGTTAGCATAAGCCTTACTTCCAGATCGTCTGAGGTAAAATACATTAAAAAGATAACGTAACTTAATTGCAGTTGTAAATATTTCCACTAGTGACTGAAAGCTTTACAGTTAATGTCACGTTATAGCCTTTTAGCTTTTATGTCATATAACTAGATAGCTAGCTAAGTGTTTAATAATATAATATAATAATAATATATGCCATTTAGCTGACGCTTTTATCCAAAGCGACTTACAGTCATGTGTGCATACATTCTACGTATGGGTGGTCCCGGAATCGAACCCACTACCCTGGCGTTACAAGCGCCGTGCTCTACCAACTGAGCCACAGAAGGACCACTAAGAGAGGGATTATAAATTGGAATCTCTCCCACTGTTTTCAGTCACATGTGGGGACTGGATTAGATGGGAGCAGTGTAGGAGTGGAACTCATGAGTGAATGGTGACCACAGCCCTTCCAACAATACATTTAAATCATGTTTTACTGTGATTGAAAACATTCAGCAGGGTGGAAACAATGTATTCCATTTCAAATGTGTCTCCCAGTGCAGCTTTACTTCCAGGCTATTATGACACATCTGGCAGTTTCTTCTATGTTCCTGGGTCCAGTACAATGGAAAACATGTTTTTTTGGTCACTACCATTGCAGGAAAAAAACCATGCTACTGGTGCAAATACCAAAACTAACAACATGATAGTACATACATCTACTATCATCTATTTTTTTTAGTCACTACAGTGTCATGATAGTACCATGGTATGTATTGGTTTTCTCAATGTACTACAATCGTACATTTTTGTAAGGGCTGTTCTTCACATCAGGGTGCTGCTGCAGGTTCTCTGCGTCTCTTGACCATGTAAGGGCACAAAGCTCAAGACACTGTCACAATCAGGACCCAGTGACTGTAGGTTTCTACTCAGTGTGGAAGGAGAAAGGCAGGCTGGGTTTGTCCTCACTGTTGATGTTACCGGCCTCAGACTTAATCTGAGTCGGCCAGTAGCAATTAAGAGAAACGGACACAAACGTTAGTCTTGACAGTTATGGCACTTTATTCTCTAAAACTATATTAGATCAGGTCGCTAAACATTGACAACAAACCATTTTTAAAATGTCCCATTAGACAAAGTACACACTTTAAATTACACAACGTAAGTACACAGAACCTATAGTAGATTTCCCGAATTCACATAAATGACTCAAAAACCATTTAGTACAAGGTTGCAGTTGTTTTAGGCAGCACTATTCACCTGAATAATCTAGATGGTGGGATTAAAGACATTTACAAACCATAGAACCCAATTTGAAGAAGGCAATGCTCTGATTGGCTGATTGCTGCTAACCCATAGGAAACCCCATGTAACAGGGTTATATTGGTGATTCCCCTTGCCACTTTATTGTTAAGCCAATGGGTTTTTGGTTTTAGGTTTTAGTTTTGTCTTGCCTTCGCCTACTCAACATGGCATCTTATTGGCTGGTTTGCGTAGCTTGCTTACGAGGGGGGATGTTCCAGTTAGAATCGTCCCAGTGAACAAGCACCAAACCAGCGGTAAGTTGTTGGTTGCAAAGCACTGTACATCAAAAGTGATTTTATACTCCCAAGTGATGATTTAAATGTACAATTTATATCAATTTGTTTGTAAATGTTATTTGAACATCACACATAAGATGCAGCGTTTTTGGTGCATATTTGTTATGCATTTTGTTGTAGAGAATTCCAGCTAATACTAGTTAGGAACTTACTGTGTCTGGAGGGGGTTGTATATTTTGTACAGTGCGTGAGTGCAGAGTTGGATGGTGAGCTGTGCATTGCATGACGTGCAATTTTGTGCTGTTTCTATCAGAATAAAGCTCCCTGACTGGTGCTGTTGGAGCTCGTGTCGATGATTGATTGTACACAACACAAGAAGAGTACTGTTACACCCACACAGTTGACTACTTTAAAATGGTAGAAGCCCTCAGTGGCAATGCCCATCCTAAAACGAGGAATCGTTGTCCCAAAGGTGGGAAGGCAGGGGACAAGCTTAGGTCCAAAACAAGCCAATAGAAAAGCATTGGCATTTTCCTCTAGGATTTACACACACCAAGCACCTCCCCCTACCTCTCTGGCAAGCGGTTTCAACTAGCTATTTACATGTGTGGTTTGGTCCAAAATAATGGTTCATATTGACACCAAAACACATTGAAACATTATTTTACTGTAATAGAGAAGTTACCTTTTCTTTCAATGCCCTTTTTATGTCTCAACTACTCAGATTGAGAGCAGAGTTACACTACTAAACGGGAGTATCAATGAACATTTATTCTGGATAATGAATGCTAGAATTAGTACTGCTAGCAGTATTTTAGCCAAATACTATTATAATAGTTCTCTAGTCTGTTTTATAAATGTGCAATAAGCATAAAACAATTATACAAAAGCTATTGGCAACTCGTTCTCATTTTGAGCTACAAGGTTGGCCACTTGATTTAACATCTGAACAAAGTGGACAGGCTAACATGCTTTTCAAACACTTGGAGACTGTCGACAGAATGGTGTGTTCATAACAATTCAACTGTTCAACCTTGTTAGCAAATAGATCCAAGTTGACTAAACTTGTTATATAAAGATTAGCTGGCTAATCACTAGCACGTGGGCTTGAGAGACTGTTGATGAGACAGACCTGTGTTCATTTTCTATAGGCTAATGCCTGCTACAATAAGTTAGTACATTTTTAACAAAGAGTCATTTTCATAGACAGAATTGAAAGCCAGATCAGTGATTATTGCAACAACAAAAAAGGTTCAACTATTTTGATAGCTTCGATCACGTGGACTGGGATATGTTCCGCATTGCTTCCAACAACAACATTGACGAATACGCTGATTCTGTGAGCGCGTTCATTAGAAAGTGCATTGACAATGTCGTTTCCATAGCAACGATTACAACATTCCCAAACCAGAATCTGTCGATTGATGGCAGAATTCGCGTGAAACTGAAAGCACGAACCACTGCTTTTAACCAGGGCAAGGTGCCCGGAAACATGACCGAATACAAACAGTGTAACTATTCCCTCCGCAAGGCAATCAAACAAGCTAAGCGTCAGTATAGAGACAAAGTAGAGTCACAATTCAATGGCTAAAACAAGAGTTATGTGGCAGGGTCTACAGTCACAGATAACAAAAAGAAAACCGGCCCCGCCACGGACCAGGATGTCTTGCTCCCAGGCAGACTAAATAACTTTTTGCGCCCGCAACCAAAACCTGCAGACACTCCTTCACTGCAGCCGATGTGAGCAAAACATTTAAACGTGTTAACCCTCGCAAGGCTGCAGGCCCAGACGGCATCCCCAGCCGCGTCCTCAGAGCATGCGCAGACCAGCTGACTGGTGTGTTTACGGACATATTCAATCAATCCTTATCCCAGTCTGCTGTTCCCACATGTTTCAAGAGGGCCACCATCGTCCCTATTCCCAAGAAAGCTAACGTAACTGAGCTAAATGACTACCGCCCCGTAGCACTCACTTCCGTCATCATGAAGTGCTTTGAGAGACTAGTCAAGGACCATATCACCTCCACCCTACCTGACACCCTAGACCCACTCCAATTTGCTTACCACCCAAATAGGTCCACAGACGACGCAAATCTCTACCTGCCCTCCAGGACACCCACACCACCCGATGTCACAGGAAGGCCATAAAGATCATCAAGGACAACAACCACCCGAGCCACTGCCTGTTCATCCCGCTATCATCCAGAAGGCGAGGTCAGTACAGGTGCATCAAAGCTGGGACCGAGAGACTGAAAAACAGCTTCTATCTCAAGGCCATCAGACTGTTAAACAGCCACCACTAACATTGAGTGGCTGCTGCCAACACACTGACTCAACTCCAGCCACTTTAATAATGGGAATTGATGGAAATTGATGTAAAATATATCACCAGCCACTTTAAACAATGCTACTTAATATAATGTTTACATACCCTACATTACCCATCTCATATGTATATACTGTACTCTATATCATCTACTGCATCTTATGTAATACATGTATCACTAGCCACTTTAAACTATGCCACTTTGTTTACATACCCTACATTACTCATCTCATATGTATATACTGTACTCTATATCATCTACTGTATCTTGCCTATGCTGCTCTGTACCATCACTCATTCATATATCTTTATGTACATATTCTTTATCCCTTTACATTTGTGTGTATAAGGTAGTAGTTTTGGAATTGTTAGATTACTCGTTGGTTATTACTGCATTGTCGGAACTAGAAGCACAAGCATTTTGCTACACTCACATTAACATCTGCTAACCATGTGTATGTGACAAATACATTTGATTTGATTTAAATGATTAGTGGGTGTTATGGTTGTGGAAGGCTTATATTTAGCCTCTGTATAACTTCACAAGCCCTGAATTCATTAGATTATTGACTGTTTGAAATGCAGTGTTTTCAACCTTTAATTGTACAAGGCTCATTTATAGAGAAACTAAACTGAGATATTTATGGTGAATCACCTAGAAGTTTGAAAACTCAAGATAAAGCTGTATGATTTTTTGGTCCATATCGTCCAGCCCCAATGGAGAACATTAGAGTAAAGTACAATACTTTATACTGTACTATACTCTGTACTGTTGTACTCTACTGTACTGAATTAAACTTTACTTTCCTGTACTCTGCTGTAGTGCTTTCAAATCTTGTGAAATTAGCTGATTTTTTTGGTCGCCATTTAGAAAAAGTAAATACAAAATAGATCCAACAATTTCCCGCTCGGGTTTGTTAACATTTAACTAAGTTGTGACGATAAAAAACAGCTGTGCGTAATGACGCACCGGGTATTCAGCAATCATCAATTATTCAAAAAACACTTCCTATCCTCACTTTTCGGGACTAAAGAAACTTTGACAAAAACATCTTTGGTCAGATGCGCCTGGATCAATGGAAACCTGTCTAATGAGGTCTGAGTGATTGGTTCAGATGTGGTGTATCCTACAATGACGTCGACGTCGGTCCGTGTTTACTGGGGTGTATCCTACAGCGTCGGCCTATAACTATATTTTATGAATGTCCATCCATGTGGAAGGCCTAGCGTTTGTAAAACAGCCAGTTGCATTGGCTTTATTCGTCCTGGTTCCTGTGACTAATTATTTAGTCTATTTAAGCACTGAATAGGCCCATCAGCTACCCAACTTTATTAGGAGTTATCCTGAGCCTTTTGGCAATGAGAATCAATGCAGTAACACAGCGGGAAATGCAAAAATATGTAATTTTCACTATGATCATCTCGTCAAAAATGTACAGAGAAACTTCAAACCACTGATGATCACGGCAATTTAGCTGACGGGGTTCAACTCCCGGACAACAGAGGTTTCAGAGTCCTGCAATAGAGCTGAGATGCTAATATTTGTGTAAACTCTACATAGTTGTGTTCTGTGGGTGTCACTGAGTAGGCTGAACAATCCATAGGTAAGACTGTAGAGTGCAATATAATATAAAAATATATGCCATTTAGCAGACGCTTTTATGAATGTCCAACACAAACAAAAGACCCTCCATACTCAACTGGTGGACCTCGGGCCGGATCGAGAGTGGGTCAATACGGACCTCGGTCTAGATCCAGAGCGGGTCAATACGGACCTCGTCCGGATCCAGAACGGGTCAATACGGACCTCGATCCAGAACGGGTCAATACGGACCTCGGTCCAGATCCAGAGTCGGTCAATACGGACCACGGTCCGGATCCAGATCGGGTCAATACGGACCTCGGTCCAGATCCAGAACAAGTCAATACGGACCACGGGCCAGATCCAGAACGGGTCAATACGGACCACGGGCCAGATCCAGAACGGGTCAATACGGACCACGGACCGGATCCAGAGGGGGTCAATACGGACCACGGTCCAGATCGGGTCAATACGGACCACGGTCCAGATCCAGATCGGGTCAATACGGACCACGGTCCAGATCCAGATCGGGTCAATACGGACCTCGGTCCAGATCCAGATCGGGTCAATACGGACCTCGGTCCAGATCCAGAACAAGTCAATACGGACCACAGAACCCAGAATATATATAATAATACTTTTTGGTTGGGCTTCGACCCCTGGTATCATATAAACACACATAAGAAATGGAAACGTGTAGAATTGCTTAAAAACAGCAACAACAAAACATCTCAGCCCCGTCGTAACGTGTAGAATTGTGGGATATTAGCTTTTAAACTGCTTAATGTTCTCTCCGCCAACAAGAGGGTTGTTTAGATTTTGGTATTGCAAGTTAGGGGTTTGTTACAACGCCAACAACTGACAATATCCATCCGGACCTTTGCCACCTAAGGATATGTGTGTGACTGGACCTTCTCAAAAAGTACTGGAGTACCCCTGTAATAGACTGACTGGGAAGGTGATTTTTCACAGAAAGTCCTGCAATAAGAGCTAAGAAGCTAATATTTGTGTTAATTCTTGATAATAGTTTTCTGTTGGTGTTAACTGTTTCATGGGTGCACAATCCAACTCATTTCATAAAGTCATATAAGAATACAATGATGTGGTCTAATACTTTTTTTCCTGTTTACTTTCTAAATAATTCGTTATTGTAATTGAATGTAAATTAAGTAACAACATTCCAACCATGTTTAGCGTTATCTTGTCCAAATATGACATGACTCCACTATTTTGAAATCAGTTTATTACTTTCAAAGAGGGACTTTTATTTTGAGTGCGAACCACAAATTCCACTATTGTGGCTAGCTTCACAAGCGGGTACCAGGCCTATGTCCAGCTGGAGGACGGAGATGTTGGCCACATTCAGATAGAAATTAATTATGTTGAACAAACATAAATATGAATGTCAGTTCTATTCAGAGGATTTCTATCTGCAACTTCCCACAACGTTTTTGTTCTGAACATCCCCAGGCGAAACCCACTGAGCTAACGAACCTGTAAAGCCTAACAAATTAACTTGTTGTGGACCCCGCGCCGTGTGCTTTTTTAAAATCACATTCTTCACTCACTCGGTTTGACACAAAACCTTTCCCAAACGTCATAATACCTTTAATGGTTTGTTATCTAACATGTCATGACGTTATTTCGATATTAAGACTTTTAAAAGTGATATTACATACCTGTGAAGATAAAGAGAAAAGGACAGTACAGCTCAGGCGTTTTGTTTACTCAAAAGAATGGTGTGCGTCTACCGGAACTTCCGGTTCCCCCCACTACCACAGTGCAACAGCGACATCTATTGGACTGATGGACTAACTACTGCTAAAGCATGTAGAATATAAGTGATATTGATTAGCTAGACAAAAAAAAATGGTTTTAAAAAACTAAAGCGGTGCCTGTTTTCGTGTCTACGTTTTTCAACTCATTACATATGCATTGTAGATGATCTCTGTGTAAGGCCAAGAAGATCATCAAGAACCTCAGCCACCAGAGACACGGCCTGTTCACCCTACTACCATCTATCAGGCGGAGACAGTACAGGTGCATCAAAGCTGGGGTAAGAGAATGAAACCCCTTCTATCTCCAGGCCATAAGACTGTTAAACAGTCATCACTGATTTGATTTAGAGAATATTGGTGACGTGCAACTTGGCTTGTCCCAATGTGTGACATGTACTGAGTAGATAAATACATATATATATTATTTTTAAATAAAATGTGATAAACACATGTACTTTTGTTTATTGATGTACAGATTATGTAGTAAAAAAGGTCCCTCCCCCAAACGAATGGTAATAACTGATAATCCCACCATCTCTATCTGATACTACATGCAGTGTCTGTCTGCTGCTCATTACCACAGAAAACTGCAGACGGAAAAGGCAATTGAAACCTCTTTGCAATAAGGAATTGAGACCAAAAGCTTGAGAAGTCTAAGAGAGTGTTTAATATCAAGGATACAGTCAGCTGAGTGGATGCATTTAGAAAGCTCACAACACATTTTATACTCTTCCCTTATGGGGTCACCTCCCCAGCTATACATTTATACTGATAACACTCTTATCCCTTGCCTGCTAGCTAGCCAACTACTATTAACAGTCACATCAAACCATGCAGCTAGAATAACAGCAAAGTAACTACTTTTAATTTCCTTTGACCTGGTTTTAAATTGACATTTCTTTGTATATATCCATAATGATTTTGCAGATTCATGAATTCAACTGGCTGAGACAAGATGTCAGTCTTGTCCTGACACGTTCATTCTCAATAGGATAGTGCATATCGAATTTCAATATTGAAACGATGTTGCAAATGTTGAGAGAAAGACAGCAACGTTTGTACAACACCCCCCATTGATGCAAACAAAAATGTTAGGCTAGAAGCAAGGGGAAATAATGTCTAGATGCCTTTTACAGTGGAGATCAAGTTAATTAATTGGCTGGCTGGGCTGATGGGCCAGTGGATGAGCAGGGATCTGTCAGACAGAACAGAAAACAAGATTCCCATTTTTGCATCATCTGTGCTAAACAGTGTTTTTTGAATGGCTTAGAACACGTCTCAACCAATCACAAAGCTTGTTTTGACCAACCCGTTGTAGAATATTTTTTAACAATAGCCTGTATAGAAATCAAAAGGTATTGGGTGCTGCAGTATGCCTCATTCATTATCATGCACTGTTCTGAAATAAAAAATTATATTCGGTGTTCTGGGAATCCACAACCTTTGACATGTGACGCTTACAAAAATAATAACTGTTTGTAAAACTGCGTATCTAAGGCTCTGGTCTGTTCTAGGAGTGAGGGTAAACAATAGGCATGTTCTCTGCTATCCACTTTATATTTCATTATTATTATGGAAAGAGGGGAGAGTCACTTGTTTTTCCTCAAGCGTTCAGGGAGGGTCTGATGAACATTTAGCGCAGATGATGTTGGGAAGTATTTTCCACAGTCAGAGCAAGAGTAAGGCTTCTCTCCTGTGTGTGTTCTGTTCTCTGGTGAACTGTTAGGTCAGATGATGTTATTAAGCATTTTCCACAGTCAGAGCAAGAGTAAGGCTTCTCTCCTGTGTGTATGCATTGGTGTGATTTTAAGTTGCTTCATCGAGAGAATCTCCACCCACAGTAAGAACAGGAGTAAGGTTTCTCTCGTGTGTGTATTTTTTGGTGTATTTTTAGCTTTGAAAGATTTGGGAAAATCTCTTTACAATGTGGGCAGTGGTGAGACCTCTTAGAACTGTGATCTTCCTGCTGCTACTCTCCGGATATAGAGAATGTCTCAATGTGACCTGTGTGAACAGCATCAGAAATAAAAGTCAGTGTGATAAACAGTGATTATACAAAATATTATGAACACCTGCTACTTCCATGACATAGACTGACCAGGTGAAAGCTATGATCCCTTATTGATGTCACTTGTTAAATCACTGTAGATGAAGGGGTATAGACAGGTTAAATAAGGATTTTTAAATATTGAGATAATTTAGACATGGATTGTGTATGTGTGCCATTCAGAGGGTGAATCAGCAAGACAAAAGATTGAAGTGTCTTTGAACGGGGTGTTGGTAATAGGTGTCAGGCCCACCGGTTTGTGTCAAGAACTGCAATGCTGCTGGGTTTTTCACTGAACTTTCCCTTATGTATCAAGAATGGTCCACCACCCAAAGGACATCCAGCCAACTTGACACAACTGTTGGAAGCATTTGAGTCCACAGGGGCCAGCCTCCCTTGTACAGTCCATTAGGGCTGTCCCTGACACCAAGAGTAATCTGTTCTTCCCACCAATCGATTGGTTTAAATTTTTAAACATGCGTTTGATGCGATTGTGCTCAGACAAAACAAAATGACGAGCACCTGTTGTCTCTCTCTCTTCCCTGCTGCAGCGACCACCACAGAACATCACGCTGTCCATCGTCCTGAAGCTGCAACATAATCACAGCCATTTCTGACTGAAAAGTTCTGTTGCTAAAAAGTTTATCGATAGCCTAGCATAGCATTTTGTCCAGCTAGCAGCAGGTAAATTGGTCACGGAAATCAGAAAAGCAATCAAATTAAATCGTTTACCAAGACTCCCAGTTAGATATCCAATGTTCCTTTTTTCCCTAAATATTATTTTTGTAGGCGAAATAGCTCCGTTTGTTCTTCACGTTTGGCTGAGAAATCGCCCAGAAATTGCAGTCACGAAAACACCGAAAAATATTCAAAATTATCTCCATAATATCGACAGAAACATGGCAAACGTTGTTTATAATCAATCCTCAAGGTGTTTTTCAAATATCTATTGGATAATATATCCACAGGGACAATTGGTTTTTCAGTATGACCGATTGGAATAATGGCTACCTCTGTATTTTACGCAATAATCACTCTGGGAGCCATCAGGTGACCAGTTGCGCAATGTAGCCGCTTCCGGGTATTCTTCAACATAAATGCGTAAAATCACGTCACAATGCTGGGGAATACGGAAAAAAGTAATCTGGTTGATAGCCCATTCACTGCTCAATAGGGACGCATTGGAACGCAGAGCTTTCAAAAGATGAGTCACTTCCGGATTGGATTTTTCACAGGCTGCAATATCAGTTCTGTTATACTCACAGACAATATTTTTACAGTTTTGGAAACTTTAGTGTTTTCTATCCTAAGCTGTCAATTATATGCATATTCTAGCATGTTGTCCTGACAAAATATCCCGTTTACTACGGGAACATTATTTTTCCAAAAATGAAAATACTGCCCCCTAGTCACAAAAGGCAGCTTCTACCCCCAAGCCATAAGTTTGCTGAACAATTCATCAAATGGCCACCTGGACCATTTGCGTTGTATTTGAATGTGATTGCTTTTATCAAATATGTTTATTTTGTTGTCTGCTGAATTATATTGTTTTGTACACATACAGTACCAGTCAAAAGTTTGGACACACTTCCTCAATCAAGGGTTTTACTTTATTTGTTCTATTTTCTACATTGTATAATAATAGTTAAGACACCAACACTATGAAATAACACATGGAATCATGTAGTAACCCAGAAAGTGTTAAAAATATCTATATTTGTTATATTTCAGATTCTTCAAAGTAACCACCCTTTGACTTGATGACAGTTTTGCACACTCTTGGCATTGGCTACTAACAACAGCAACTGCATAATCTATTTTACTATGACGCCCTACCAAGTAAAAAGGCAGTAACTGAGAAAAATTTATTTTATTTACCTTGTTTTCACGGGAACTTTATGCAGTTACTGCTAACATGACCCCCATTTTCTCCGAAACACAAGAGGCAAGACACTTGTTCACATGATTAAGCATGTATTTAATGTAGCAAAAATGACTAACTCATTTTCTACCAAATTAGCAGTTACTGCTGTCAGGAGTTCACCTAGGGGTCATGATTGGGGCTGTATTAGAATAATTGATTATGCTTATGTTGTATTGATAGAAGGGGAGGGGTAATAAGACCCCACCCTCTTTACATTTATAGAGTCCTAGACTACAGATTTACAATATATATACACATGAGGTTTGAATATTATTCCACAGTGGTTTTCTAGTTCTCTCCCCCTTATAAAGAGACCCCTCTGAGAAATGTGTGACTGAGACAGAACTCTGCAGGGGAGTGTAGGAGATAAGACAGGTCAGACATTCCACTATAAATCAACTTGGACATTTTACTGCTAAGCTTTTAGATAACACACTAAGAGCCTTGTTTATATAGCTGTGTAGGCATTGTTTTGGTATCATGAGTAAAAGATAACGACAAAAGGCAGTGACATCACTTCGGGTTCGATAAAATAACACGGGACCTTTTCTTTGATGCAGAACTTACTGGGAAACATGCGTGCTATGTTCCTGATTGTCAACTTCTGTCTGCAATTGCATTAATAAAGGTTTTTGAATAACAATTTTTCATGACATTTTTGTAATTTAGCAGTCCTCCCATCAGCATGACACAGCAGGACCAGTGTTTTCATTCCTTAGCTCACTGCAACCGCACTTTGTTTTTTTGCTGGAACCTAATGAGGATCTATAATAAATACACAAAAACTACATCACTGAGGAACAGAGCTTTCACCTGAGTTCACCTGGTCAGTCTACATCATGAAAATAACAGGTGTCCTTAATGTGTCTACCAGCTCATTCCCACAGAAAACTGCAGATGGAAGCAGTACCACCCAGTCAAGCATCAGGCTCCATTGTGAGACGTCTCACCGAGGATACTGATGAAGCTTCTCTCCTTTATGTATACATTGGTGTCTTTTTTCTTGTTTCAAATATTTTTATTAAAACACACACAAGAATGGTGTATAGGTATACAAGACAGGTATACAATTCTTATCTAAACATAAAAGAGCAGACAGGAACAACAAGAACCAGAGTTCTGGGTGCAGAACAAATAATACAAAACACAACATACAAAACAAGGACACGTAGAAAGAAAGAGGGAAGATGTCCCCCTTATTCACCCCCCACACACACACACACACAAAAAAACCCTCCCAACTGCTCAGGTGGCAGGGCCAGCACATGCTGCCCAAAGGTAGATTAAAATATTACAATTGAGAGTGCGTTAATAAGTACAAATTCACAGCGCCGACTCGTCCAAGTAGGAGAGGAAAGGCTGCCAGATTTGATCAAATGTTGATAATTTATTGTTCAGAATATATCTAATTCTTTCTAAGTGTACAGTGTTTGCCAGTTCACTGAGCCATAATTTGGTAGAGGGCGCTTCCCTCCTTTTCCAAAACAACAAGATTAGTTTTTTTGCCGAGATGAGACCGTACGAGATTAGTTGTTTTTGGGGGTTGGTTAATCCGTTTTGGGACTCAGATACTCCCAGGATTATCAGAAACGGGTCTGGATCTATTGAAGTCTCCAAAACTTCAGAGAGGATCCCAAAAATTCCACACCAATAACCATGCAAGCTAGAGCATAGGGCAAAGCAGTGGAGTAGTGTACCCTGCGTAGCCTGACATTTATCACAAGTAGGGGATGTGTAAGGAAATATCCTATGCAGTTTAGTTTTGGAATAGTGTAATCTGTGTAATACCTTGAATTGTATGAGACAATGTCTGGAATTAATGGAGCATGTGTGGATATACTCCAAGCTCTCTTCCCAGTCTGCCACCGAGATGTCAGTCCCTAGTTCTTCCTCCCATTTTGCCTTGATGGCATCTGTAGAAGGTGTGCTAACAGATTGAAAAGCATCATATAGACGCGATATCAGTTTATCTGAGGTGAGGCATATTTTTATGCATCCGTCAAACATGGAAGGTTTAGCATTCTCAAATGTTGGGAGGTGTTTTCTAACATAGTCTCTAATTTGTAGGTATCTGAAAAAATTACTTCTGGGAAGATTATAAGTTTCCCTCAGCAACTCAAAGGAAGCAAAGGTCCCTTCTATGTATAAATCCCCCATGGTACTTATCCCCAACTCTCCCCATCGCTCAAAGGTGTTATCAAGGTTAGAAGGGGCAAAGGAGGGATTCCTGGCGACAGGGAGCATGAATGACATTGGTCTAAGCTCAAAGTGGACTTTAATTTGCTTCCAGATTCGGACTGTGCTATGTGAAATAGGATTGTTACAATAAAGTGACATCTCCAGATTGACAGATGACAAAATCACAGCGCCAATAGAGAAGGGGTGACACTCCTCACGCTCCATACTAAGCCAGCTGGATGCCGGGAGTACGTCATCCAACAGAAACGTAACAACGCGGAGGTTAGCGGCCCAGTAATAAAATATAAGATTTGGGAGAGACAATCCTCCTTCCATCTTGGATTTACAGAGGTGTTTTTTACCTATCCTGTGTGTTTTATAATCCCAGATGAAAGGATTGATAATTGAGTCCAGTTGTTTATGAAAGGATTTAGGTATGAATACTGGGATGTTCTGATATAGGTAGAGCAGTTGTGGGAGGAAGACCATTTTAATGGCATTAATTCTTCCGAGCAGAGAAATTGGGAGAGTTCTCCGAAATAGTATGTTTGCTTTGAGTTTTTGTATCAGAGAGGGGAAATTCTCTTTAAATAGTAAGGAGTATTGTTTGGTAACTACAATTCCTAGGTAGGTAAATTTTTCTGAAGATAACTTAAATGGGAGATGTTCTAGCCAGGAGGTATTTTGCGACCGTATGGGCATTAATTCACTCTTGTTCCAATTGATTCTGTATCCCGAGAAGGTACCAAACAAATTGATCACATCAAGAATAGCTGGGATACTAGCCTGGGGTTCTGTTACATAGAGGAGGATGTCATCTGCGTATAGGGAGATCTTATTTAGAGTATCTTTAGTATTATAGCCGTGTATTGCTGCATGAGATCTAATCGTCTGAGTGAGCGGTTCGATAATTAGGGCGAAGAGCATAGGCGAAAGCGCACAATGATTGGTTAGTGAGTATTCTGGCACAGGGGTTCCTATATAAAAGCTGGATCCAATTTATGAACCTATCTCCAATATTACATTTCTGTAGGACCTTGAATAGATAGGGCCACTCAACTTGGTCAAATGCCTTTTCGGCGTCAAGAGATATGACGGCAAGGTCCACGTTGGGTAACCTCTGAGAATACATAATATTGAAGAGGTGCCTGAGATTGAAGAATGAGTTTCTGTTTGGGATAAAGTCGGTCTGATCCGAATGGACCAATTTGCCAATTAAAGTGCTAAGCCTGTTAGCCAGAGTTTTTGCTAGAATCTTTTGGTCTGTATTAAGGAGAGATATTGGTCTGTATGACCCTACCTCTTCTGGATCTTTACCCTTCTTATGTATAACTGTAATCAACGCTTCGTCCAAAGTAGAAGGGAGAGCTCCATCCTCATTGGCCTGAACCAACATTTTGTGCAGGTAGGGAGAGAGCATGTTGCTGAATGTTTTATAGAATTCACCAGGGTATCCATCTGGGCCCGGGGTCTTGCCACTCTTTAGAGATTTAATTGTTTCTCGAATTTCATCAAGAGATATTTCCTTATTCAGGAAGTTAGAATCTTCCTGGTTCAGGGCAGGAAGATTACAGTCCTCCAAAAATGTTTGCATAATTAAGGGGTTAGGATCCGCTTTAGATGTATATAGAGTCTCATAAAACTGCCGGAATCTGTCATTGATGTCTTTGGGGGAAGAGAGTAATTCCCCAGATGTAGATTTAACCCTGTGAATCATTCGGTCACTCACATTTTTTCGAAGTTGTCTGGCGAGTAATTTGTGTGGTTTGCCACCAAACTCAAAATATTTTTGCTTGGCATAGAGAAAAGATTTAGCAATTTTAGCTGAGAGAATCTGATTATATTCAAATTTTAAAGAGGTAATTTTTTTTATGTTTCTCCATAGATGGGTGGCTAGCATTCTCCCTATCCAGTAAGTGATTTTGTCCCTCCAGTTTTCCTCTGTTTTGCCTACTCCTGGCAGCCTGAAAGGAGATGATACAGCCTCTCAGATAAGCCTTCAGTGCTTCCCACAATAATGCTGGGGAGGTCTCTGTGTTGTCGATGGTATCAAAGAAAAATGTAATTTGGTCTTTAAGATATTCACAGAATGTTGGTTCTGTGAGGAGCTGAGGATTCAACCTCCAGACCCTCTCGTTTGGTACAATGTCACCCAATCTCTGGGAGAAGGTGAGTGGACTGTGGTCTGAGATTATAATATCATGATACCTCACATTACAGGTATAGGGGAGTAGTCTAGCATCCAACAAAAAGTAGTCAATTCGAGTGTAAACCTTGTGAACATGAGAGTAAAAGGAGTACTCCCTACCTGTAGGGTTAGCGATCCTCCATATATCAAATAAGTTTGAATTTTTTATGTAGGTATTCAAGAATTCGCTTGAATAGGAGGTAGGGGTTCGCCGGGTAGAGGATCTATCCAAATATTGGTCTAGCACACAGTTAAGGTCCCCTCCAATGACCAGGTTAGTATGGGAGATATCTGGAATCAGGGCAAGGACTCTTTTGAAAAAAAGAGGGGTTGTCAATGTTTGGCCCACAGATATTTAGTAGAGTTACTGAGGTAGAGTGGATTTCTCCTATTGCAATCACATACCGACGCTCTTTATCCGCAATAGTGGTTTTATGTAGAAAGGGAAATACTTTCCGTACCAGAATCGCTGTGCCTCTCGTTTTGGCAGAGAAGTTAGTGATACACTTGCCCCACCCACCTACACTTAAGTCTGCTATGAGAGTTATTCTTCAGATGAGTTTCTTGCAAAAATATAATGTCAGACGAGAGTGCTTTCAAGTGGGCTAGGACCTTGCCCCTCTTAATTGGTTCGTTTAAACCCTTGACATTCCAGGAAGTGAATGTTAGCCCCGCCCTCTCGTTTGTAGTTCCTATGGTAGCCTGCATACCATGTAACTTGATAAAAAAGGTAAGAAAGCACACCAAACCATCACGATCAGCATATGTAGCACCTACACCCGAGCAGTATCCAACCCACCCCTCCCCCTGCAAGCACCTTTACCCCCCCATCAACCCACATTTAACAGGCATGTACAAAGAGAGAAAAAAAGGAAAAATAAAAATAATAAACACATTGTCTGGCCGATGCCAAAAAAGCACGGCGCGACCTCGAACAAGAGGTAAAACAAAAATAAAATCCCAACTATACGTTCACCTCTCACTATCCTAGAACTTCTACTAACATATGAACTGAGGAGGCTCCCGCGAGTTAAGTGTTCAGTTAGCATCTAATAAACCTAAACCGAATAAGTTGCAATTTAAACATATTGCGCATTTAAGCGTCATCCTGGGTCAATCCCAGAGATAAGCAAGATATAGCCTCAAGATTATATTGCTAAGCACTGCCGGTCAAAAAAATAAACCATCCGCAACCGACATAGTCAGCCGTACCTTTACATACTGTGGGTCAGGAGATGGGAACAAGGTTGAATTAAACGTTCCCCCCATAAAAAAAAAAAAGTTTAATAAAAAAAAATATATGTATGTATGTATGTATGTATGTATGTATGTATATATATATATACACATACATACATACACACACACACACACACATATATACATATATACACACATATACATACACATACCTATATATACACATATATAAACATACACACACACATATACATGTATGTATACATATCCACACAAAGAAATCATATATAAACAAATCTATTTAAAGAATATGTATATACATCCATATGCACATGTACACATACCAACATTCATACCCCAGAATAACAATCTACACTGATTTAAAATATACACATACATAATACTAAAATGCTAAGAGAAAATAGTAATAAAGTACAAATAGTAATTATATGTACGCACACCTACATGGACATAAGCACTGCAGAGGGCCGGGAGAGAGGCCCACGGCCAGACAAAGGCAGAACGGCACAAAACATCAACCTGCCAACCAGGTGTCTGCCCCCTCCCACCCATCACCCCCAGTCCCCTGCAAGCAATATATACATGGTATGGTAGTAAGAATAATATAAGGATTGTGAAATAAATAACGAAACAAAACAAAAGTGGGGGAATATAAGTATATCCATCCGAAGGTGTCAGTGATCAAACCTGGAAGTAAAAAATATGCATCGCTCTGAGCACAGCCGGGATGAAAGTGAATTTAACGTTAAATGAGAGCTCTGACCGCCATTCATTGGTCTGATCAGCGTCTTACATGTTCGGTAGCCCTTGTTGAGCCCGTTTAATACGTTTTCACCCAATATGGTATAGTATGGATTTGAGTCCATGAGCAGACCCTAACACGCAATGACAAGGCACTCTAACCTGTACGGGGGATTGGTGTATATCCCCGGATAAACTTCTCTGCGTCCAAAACCGGGGAGAGCCAAAAAATTCTCACCGGAAGGTTTTGGATAAAAGCGGGGTAATTTTATAAACTTAGTCTTGTAGGGAAGAGCAAGGCTGGGTCTTGAAGATGGAGTTTGTAGAGTTTGGTCATGACATCTCTGTAGTCGGCGCGATGCTTTGCCACATCGGGCGCATAATCCTCATAGACACGGAATGGATGCCCTTTATGTGACAGGTTGCCCCTCATTCGAGCTTCACGCAGGATAAGATCCTTGGTCTTGAAACTGTGACAGATGATTACTGGGCGAGGACGTTGGCCTGGTCCAGGCACTGGGACAAGGGAGCGATGTGCGCGGTCCAGTTGGGGATCCGAATCCAAAACATCCGATCCCATTGCATCCTTCAATAGCTTGGCGAAGAAGTCGGTAGAGCGAGAGCCCGCCTCTACTCCCTCTGCCAGACCAACAACGCGAAGGTTATTACGTCTGGATCGGCCCTCCAGGTCCACCACTTTCACAGAAAGCCTCTGCACAGTATCCTGCAATGACGTGCATAGCTTCTCTAACTCGTCGATCCTACCAACGTTGAATTCAGAAGCTTTCTCAAGGTCCACAATACTCTGGCTATGCGAAGCGACCGTTCGAATGATGCTCTCGATTTTGGTGTCCAGTTCAGCAATAGTGACCTTACGATCCTCAGCTATAGCAACACGTAGCTCCCCCAAAGCCCGGGTAAGTTCTATAAGTGTCACGTTGTTGCATGTGCCTCCCGCCATGTCTGTCTTGTTGTTTAGTGGGGAGGAGGCCTCCGTTGTGGATTTATTGTCCTTTGGTTGCTTATTACTCTGCATTTTCATATAAAAAGTTACAATCTTGTATTAGAAAGAAACGTTTGTTGTACAAAGTGCCATAAAGTAGGTTAAATTAGATTATTTCGCAAAAAAGTTGCAGGAGCCTCTCACGCACAGCCGTTCACTCCAACATGCTAGCTCCCCCCCCCCCCCATTGGTGTCTTTTTAAATGGCCCATTTGAGAAAAACGCTCCAGTCAGAGCAGGAGTAAGGCTTCACTCAAGTATTTAACTAGGGAAGGGGGATACCTAATCAGTTGTACAACTGAACGCATTCAACTGAAATGTGTCTCCATAATTTAACACAACCCCTCTGAATTAGATGTGTGGGGAGTGCCATAATTGACATCCACGTCTTTGGCGCCCGGTGAACAGTGGGTTAACTGCCTTGTACTGGGGCAGACTGACAGATTGTTACCTTGACAGCTCGGAGATTCGATCCAGCAACTTTTCAGTTAATGGCCCAATGTGCTAACCACTAGGCTACCTATGTACATGTATGTATATGTTCATGAGTTTTCAGGTAGTCCAGTCGAGAAAACCCTTTCCACAGTCAGAGCAGGAATAAGGCCTCTCTCCTGTGTGTGTTCTCTGATGACCTTTTAGCTGAGATGCTGTTGTGAAGCATTTTACACAGTCAGAGCAGGAGTAAGGCTTCTCTCCTGTATGTATACGCTCATGTGTTTTTAAGGTGCCCAGTTGAGAGAAAGTCGCCCCACAGTCAGAGCAAGAATACGGCTTCTCTCCTGTGTGTGTTCTATGATGAACTTTTAGCTGAGATGCTGTTGTGAAGCGTTTTACACAGTCAGAGCAGGAGTAAGGCTTCTCTCCTGTATGTATACGTTCATGTGTTTTTAAGTGGCCCAGTTGAGAGAAACTCTTTCCACAGTCAGAGCAGGAGTAAAGCTTCACTCCTGTATGGACACATTCATGTGTTTTTAAGTAGCCCAGTTGAGAAAAACTCTTTCCACAGTCAGAGCCTTTGTGAAAACGTTCATGTTGTTTTAAGGTGCCCAGTTGAGAGAAACTCGCCCCACAGTCAGAGCAGGAGTAAGGCTTCTCTCCTGTGTGCACTCTCTGATGACCTGTCAAAGCCTTTGATGTTGTGAAATTCTTCCCACAGTCAGTACAGGAATACAGATTCTCAACTGTGTGAATTTTTAGGTGTATTTTTAGCTTTGAAAGAATTGGGAAAATCTCTTTACAATGTGGGCAGTGGTGAGACCTCTTAGGTCTGTGATCTTCCTGCTGTTGCTCTCTGGATGAAGAGAATGTCTCAACATGGTCTCCTGTGTGAACAACATCAGAAGAACCAGTCAGTTGGTGTGATATACAGTGGGGAGAACAAGTATTTGATAACCTGCAAAATCTGCAGTGTTTCCTACTTACAAAGCATGTAGAATTCTGTCATTTTTATCATAGGAATCTGAAACAAAAATCCATTAAATCACATGATTTTTAAGTAATTGATTTGCATTAATATTTGATCACCTACCAACCAGTAAGAATTCCGGCTTTCACAGACCTGTTAGTTTTTCTTTAAGAAGCCCTCCTGTTCTCCACTCATTACCTGTATTAACTGCACCTGTTTGAACTCGTTACCTGTATAAAAGACACCTGTCCACACACTCAATCAAACAGGCTCCAACCTCTCCACAATGGCCAATACCAGAGAGCTGTGTAAGGACATCAGGGATGAAATTGTAGACCTGCACAAGGCTAGGATGGGCTACAAGACAATAGGCAAGCAGGTTGGTGAGAAGGCAACAACTGTTGGCGCAAATATTAGAAAATGGAAGATGTTCAAGATGATGGTCAATCACCCTCGGTCTGGGGCTAAATGCAAGATCTCACCTTGTGGGGCATCAATGATCATTAAGGAAGGTGAGGGATCAGCCCAGAATTACACGGCATGACCTGTTCAATGACCTGAAGAGAGCTGGGACCACAGTCTCAAAAAAAAAACATTAGTAACACACTACTCCTTCATGGATTAAAATCCTGCAGCGCACGCAAGGTCCCCCTGCTCAAGCTAACGCATGTCCAGGCCCGTCTGAAGTTTGCCAATGACCATCTGGATGATCCAGAGGAGGAATGGGAGAAGGTCATGTGGTCTGATGAGACAAAAATAGAGCTTTTTGGTCTAAACTCCACTCGCCGTGTTTGGAGGAAGAGGAAGGATGAGTACAACCCCAAGAACACCATCCCAACTGTGCAGCATGGAGGTGGAAACATAATTCTTCGGGGATGCTTTTCTGCAAAGGGGACAGGACGACCACCGTATTGAGGGGAGGATGGATGGGGCCATGTATCGCGAGATCTTGGCCAACAACCTCCTTCCCTCAGTAAGAGCATTGAAGATGGGTCGTGGCTGGGTCTTCCAGCATGACAACGACCCAAAACACACAGCCAGGGCAACTAAGGAGTGGCTCCGTAAGAAGCATCTCAAGGTCCTAGAGTGGCCTAGCCAGTCTCCAGACATGAACCCGATGGAACATCTTTGGAGGGAGCTGAAAGTCCGTATTGCCCAGCGACAGCCCCGAAACCTGAAGGATCTGGAGAAGGTCTGAATGGAGGACTGGGCCAAAATCCCTGCTGCAGTGTGTGCAAACCTGATCAAGAACTACAGGAAACGTATGATCTCTGTAATTGCAAACAAAAGTTTCTGTACCAAATATTAAGTTCTGCTTTTCTGGTGTATCAAATACTTATGTCATGCAATAAAATGCAAATGATTTACTTAAAAAAATAAAAAATAATCATACAATGTGATTTTCTGGATTGTTGTTTTAGATTCAGTCTCTCACAGTTGAAGTGTACCTATGATAAAAATTACAGACCTCTACATGCTTTGTAAGTAGGAAAACCTGCAAAATCGGCAGTGTGTCAAATACTTGTTCTCCCCACTGTACATGTCAATCAAATGTATTTTATGAAGCCCTATTACATCCAAAGTTGTCAAACAGCTTTACAGAAACCCAGCCTAAAATCCTAAAGAGCAAGTAATGCAGATGTTGAAGCAGTGGGCCCAAAACAACTCCCTAGAAAGCAGAAACCTAGGAAGAAACGTAGAGAGGAACCAGGCTCAGAGGGGTGGCCAGTCTTCTTCTTGCTGTGCCAGGTGAAATATGTATTTATATCAGTAGGTTGTACAATCAAAGGGGGAATAAAACTATTCTACAAGTGGGTAAAAGTTTAAAGCTAAAAAAGTGGTAATGGTTGTGAAAATTATGAGCCACTTCACTACTTCACTTCTTTAGTCGACACCGATATCCCAGTGAATTAAACAAATGCTGAAAATACTGGTGTCAAACCATGAAAGTGTCAGTAGCATGAAATAATATTTACCTTCTCATTGAAACAGTTCATCATGAAACAGTTCTACTGCAACTTTTCATACACAGTGGGAAGTTGGAATGAACAAACTTAGTTAGATAGAACCTGCTCTTACCATGAGAAACACATGTCCCAATCTTCTTCTCCTCCTCTTCTTCATCTTTAATGTTGACATTCAGCTCCAGTGTTTGACTGCAGTCTTCCAGCTTCACTGATGCCATCTCTGGATCCTGCAGTGCAAACTGGGCTCCACTGTAACAATCAGGACCCAGTGACTGTGGGTTTGGACTCAGTGTGGAAGTAGAAAGGCAGGCTGGGTTTGTCCTCACTATTGATGTTACCGGCCTCAGACTTAATTCTAGTCCTGTAGTAACAATGAACAACAGACAAAAAGTTATTTTCTAAGACAGTTCTGGCACTTTCTTTATTCTCTTAAAACATATTATATTAGTTATTGTTAATTGATCTAATTCAGTGCTTGACTTGGACTGAAATAGATACCGGTACTGTTTATATTTAGGTGCAGCAGCTCCACAATACTGTTGAGCTAATATTCTATAAGAGGAACATGAGCTCAAACAGTAGACATTTGAGGTGAACTGTCCAAGTCAAGCACTGATCCCATTTCAATAGATCTGGTAGCTAAGCATTGACAACAAAACATGGATTCCTTCACATTAGACAAAGTATACACTCTTAAATCAGGCTACACAACTTAAGTGTACATAATCTATAGTAGATTTCCTCAATTCACATAAATGCATAAATTACCATTTAGTACAAGGTTGCAGTATGTATTGGGCAGAACGATGTACTATTTTCCTGAATAACCGTGTCTTCACTGTATTATTGTATCAAAAACCAATAGTAAAAATAAAAATACCAAACGTGATATTACCTGAATGGATTTGTTACCTAGCATGGTATTACATGTTCTTTTGATATTAGACAGTATAAACATGTTATTACATACCAGTAGTAAAAAATAGAGACACAAATATTGTCTTCTTAACATCACAGTTCTGCCCATAACTTTATTCTGAAGGTTGCGTGCCTGCCCAGAACTTTCCACTCACCAACTATGGTAGTGAGTACCTCAACTATGGTAGTGAGTACACCAACTATGGTAGTGAGTACACCAACTATGGTAGTGAGTACACCAACTATGGTAGTGAGTATACCAACTATGGTAATGAGTATACCAACTATGGTAGTATACCAACTATGGTAATGAGTATACCAACTATGGTAATGAGTATACCAACTATGGTAATGAGTATGCCAACTATGGTAATGTATACCAACTATGGTAATGAGTATACCAACTATGGTAATGAGTATACCAACTATGGTAATGAGTATACCAACTATGGTAATGAGTATACCAACTATGGTAATGAGTATACCAACTATGGTAATGAGTATACCAACTATGGTAATGAGTATACCAACTATGGTAATGAGTATACCAACTATGGTAGTGAGAGGAAGCCCACTGGCCGGCAGTGGGAGAAGATGGCACGAGAAGGACTTTGGCCGACATTCAGCAAATGTTCTGGTCAATGAAACATCCGATACAGTTTTCTGTTCCCAGAACTAAAATCTGTTATAAACAAGAGTGGACTAAGTTTTGTAGACTTTACCCTGAGCAAAAAAAAAATCTTCGGTGCAATCGTCCGTGCATTCAGAGATCCTTGAGATGGCCTTTCCCATTATATGAGTGGCATTTTTGTATTTATTAGGGATCCCCATTAGCTGCTGCCAAGGCAGCCCCTACTCAGCTACTATTGTCCCCAGCACAAGGTGCGTCTGTGTAATGATGATCATGCCATTTAATCAGCTTCTTGATATGCCACACCTGTCAGGTGGAAGGATTATCTTGGCAAAGGAGAAAATCTCGCTAAAAAGGGATGTACACAAATTTGTGTACAAGATTTGAGCGCAATAATGTTCCATTTCTGCAGTGCAATTGACAACCGTGGCTATAAATGATAAAAAGCGGCTATAAATGATAAAAAGCCCACCTTAATGAAGCATTTTACCACGTGCCTCAGCTCATCCACACCCCACTAGCTTCGGGTAGCTGTATACCAATCGAGTACCACAGTATAAATCCTAATTCGCAAAACACATAGCAGTCAAATAGGAAAATGGTTCCAATAATTTCTCTCATAGGGGATTTTAGAAACACTTAAACAAGGGCTGTGTTTCATGTAGGCCTACCCTGGTGTTTTGATAACCATGTAAATCTCTCTAGGACAAAATGATCAATATATTTGCCTGTACTTACCCCTACAAAAATTACATGTAATTAGCTGCTAATGTGGCTATAATAAACAACTACAAAATTCTGATGGTCTAGACAAGACTGCCAAATCAAGACAAAAGGTAAGGATCTCTGGATTAAATAATGTTAACCAAATTTAGTAATGAATAAATAGGCTAAATGTATTGAAATTGACAATTCTCTGAACTGTCTTGTGCAAGTTTTAAATTGACACAATACCTGTTAGCAAAGGTGTCAGCTAGAGATGATGTGCAGGAGCTTGCAGGGATTTGTAGTTTAGCATGACGTCTACTTTGACACTAATCACCGTTTTCAAATCTGAGAAGAAATACAGTCTAATATATTGATAAGTCACCTTGTCCAAGAGAAATGTACACAGTTATCAAAACGTCACGCCAGGGTAAGCCTACACGAAACACAGCCCTTATGTTAAGTGCTTCTAAAAGTAACTTAAATGAACTATTTGAACCATATGATACAAACAAAAATGGAAATATCACACTTACATAAGAATTCAGACCCTTTACTCCGTACTTTGGATTTATTATTTAATATTGGAAATGTGAGGACTTTTGTTGTTAGTGTTTGGTTATGTTTTTGTCTATTTTCGGGTTGGGGGGTGTGTGTGTGTGTGGGGGGGATTGTGATTGTTGATTGCTCTATTTGGAACTAATGAATGTGTAAAATATATATATATAAATAAGAACGATGGAGGCCACTGTGTTCTTGGGGACCTTCAACGCTGCATAAATGTATTGGTTCCCTTCCCCAGATCTGTGCCTCGACACAACCCTTTTCATGGAGCTCTACAGGCAATTCCTTCAACCTCATGGCTTGGATTTTGCTCTGACACACGGGATCTTATATAGACAGGTGTGTGCCTTTCCAAATCATGTTCAATCAATTTCATTTATAACCGGTGGACTCCAACAAAGTTGTAGAAGCGTCTCTAGGATGATCAATGGAAACAGGATGCACCTGAGCTCAACGTCAAGTCTCATAGCAAAGGGTCTGAATTCTTACACTACTGGTCAAACGTTTTAGAACACCTACTCATTCAAGGGTTTTTCTTTATTTTTACTATTTTCTACATTGTAGAACAATAGTGAATACATCACAACTATGAAATTACACATTTGGAATCATGTAGTAAATTTAAAAAAAATCAAGTCAAGGTATATTTTATATTTGAGATTCTTCAAATAGTCACCCTTTGCCTTGATGACAGCTTTTCATTCTCTCAACCAGCTTCATGAGGAATGCTTTTCCAACTGTCTTGAAGGAGTTCCCACATATGCTGAGCACTTGTGGGCTGCTTATCCTTCATTCATAGAACTTTTAAAACACTGGCAGTTTGTCTACTTCACTTCTTTAAATCTACTACCACCTGGCTACCCCTACCCCAGTCAACAGCCCTGCACCACCCACAGCAACTTGATCAAGCCTCCCCCATTTCTCCTTCCCCCAAATCCAGATAGCTGATGTTCTAAAAGAGCTGCAAAATCTGGACACCTACAAATCAGCTGGGCTTGACAATCTGGACCCTCTCTTTCTAAAATGATCCACCGCAATTGTTGCAACCCCTATTACTAGCCTGTTCAACCTCTTTCGTATCGTCTGAGATCTCCAAAGATTGGAAAGCTGCCAAGGTCATCCCCCTCTTCAAAGGGGGAGTCACTCTAGATCCAACGGTTACAGACCTACATCTATCCTGCCCTGCCTTTCTCGGTCTTTGAAAGGCAAGTTAAAAAACAGATCACCGACTATTTCAAATCCCACCGTACCTTCTCCGCTATGCGATCTGATTTACGAGCTGGTCATGGGTGCACCTCAGCCACGCTCAAGGTCCTAAACGATATCATAACAGCCATCGATAAGAGACAATACTGTGCAGCCGTATTCATCGACCTGGCCAAGGCTTTCGACTGTCAATCACCACATTCTTATCGGCAGACTCAACAGCCTTGGTTTCTCAAATGACTGCCTCGCCTGGTTCACCAACTACTTCTCTGATAGAATTCAGTATGTCAAATCGGAGGGCCTGTTGTCCGGACCTCTGGCAGTTTCTATGGGGGTGCCACATGGTTCAATACTCAGGCCGACTCTCTTCTCTGTATACATCAATGATGTCGCTCTTGCTGCTGGTGATTCTCTGATCCACCTCTACGCAAACGACACCATTCTGTATACTTCTGGCCCTTCTTTGGACACTTAACTAACCTCCAGACAAGCTTCAATGCCATACAACTCTCCTTCTGTGGCCTCCCAACTGCTCTTAAATGCAAGTAAAACTAAATGCATGCTCTTCAGCCGATCACTGCCCTCACCTGCCCAGCATCACTACTCTGGATGGTTCTGACTTAGTGGACCATTGTAATGTGGGCCATTACAAATACCTAGGTGTCTGGTTAGACTATAAACCGTCCTTCCAGACTCACATTAAGCATCTCCAATCTAAAACTAAATCTAGAATCAGCTTCCTATTTCGCAACAAAGCCTCCTTCACTCATGCTGCCAAACATACCCTCATAACACTGACTATCCTACCGATTTTTGACTTCCGCAATGTAATTGACAAAATAGCCTCCAGCACTCTATCACAGTGCCATCCATTTTGTCACCAAAGCCCCATATACTACCCACCACTGCGACCTGTATGCTCTCGTTGGCTGGCCCTAGCTTCATATTTGTCGCCAAACCCACTTGCTCCAGGTCGTCTATAAGTCTTTGCTAGGTAAAGCCCAACTTATCTCAGCTCACGGGTCACCATAGCAGCACGAGCTCCAGCAGGTATATTTCACTGGTCACCCTCAAAGCCAATTCCTCCTTCGGCAACAGAGAACTGGAAGGAAAGGCGACCAATGACTGGAACGAATTGCAAAAATCAATGAAGCTGGAGACTCATATTTCCCTCACTAACTTTAAGCACCAGCTGTCAGAGCAGCTCACAGATCACTGCACCTGTACATAGCCCATCTGTAAAAAGCCCATCCAACTACCACATCCCCAGACTGTTATTTATTTTTTGCTCCATTTCACACCACTCCAGTGTTGAATTGCTAAATTGTAATTACTTCGCCACTATGGCCTATTTGTTAACTTACCTCATTTGCACACACTGCATACAGATTTTTCTATTGTGTTATTGACTGTACGTTTGTTTATTCCATGTGCAACTCTGTGTTGTTGTTTGTGTCGCACTGCTTTGTTTTATCTTGGCCAGATCGCAGTTGTAAATGAGAACATGTTTTCAACTGGCCGACCTGGTTAAATAAAAGGTTACCTTGAAGAAATGTAATACTCTGATCACTCCAGATGTCCCTGTGAATAAAACAAATGCTGACAATACTGGTGTCAAACCATGCAGGTCTCAGTAGCATGAAATAACATCTACCTTCTCATTGAAACAGTTCATCATGAAACAGGTCTACTGCAACTTTTAATGCACAGTGGGAAGTTGGAATGAACAACAAACTTCTTACCATGAGAAACCTCTTCTTCATCTTTAATGTTGACATTCAGCTCCAGTGTTTGACTGCAGTCTTCCAGCTTCACTGATGCCATCTCTGGATCCTGCAGCGCAAACTGGGTTCCACTGTCACAATCAGGACCCAGTGACTGTAGGTTTGTACTCAGTGTGGAAGGAGAGAGGCAGGCTGGGTTTGTCCTCACTGTTGACATTAACGGACTCAGACTTAATCTGAGTCGGTCTGTAGTAATAAAGACAAACACAAGAGTTATTTTCTTGACAGTTCTGGCACTTTATTCC
This sequence comes from Oncorhynchus keta, assembly GCF_023373465.1. Classification (NCBI taxonomy): domain Eukaryota; kingdom Metazoa; phylum Chordata; class Actinopteri; order Salmoniformes; family Salmonidae; genus Oncorhynchus; species Oncorhynchus keta. The sequence continues at coordinate 87,180 of NW_026283153.1, read as the reverse complement.
CTAAAATATATATTATATTTCTTCTTGTTCAATTATCTAATTCAGTGCTTGACTTGGACTGAAATAGGTGCCCATGCTCATTTTGGGTGCCGGTAATGTTTATATTTAGGAGCAGGAGCTACACATGACTTTTGAGCTAATATTCTATAAGAGGAACATGATCTCAAGCAGTAGAAATGTAAGTATTCTGCTCCGGTGAGCTCCTGTCCAAATTAAGCACGGATCTCATTTCAGGTAGCTAAACATTGACAACAAATACAGGACTAACATTAGGACTAAGATCGAATCGTACTACACCGGGGCTGTAGTGGAGCAGGTTGAAGTTCCGTGGAGTCCACATCACCAACAAACTAACATTTTTTTTTTTCAATTTAATTTTACCTTTATTTAACTAGGCAAGTCAGTTAAGAAAAATTCTTATTTTCAATGACGGCCTAGGAACAGTGGGTTAACTGCCTGTTCAGGGGCAGAACGACAGATTTGTACCTTGTCAGCTCGGGGATTTGAACTTGTAACGCTTTAACCACTAGGCTACCCTGCCGCCCAAGCACGCCATTGTGAAGAGGGCATGACAAATCCTATTCCCCCTCAGGAGACTGAAAAGATTTGGCATTGGTTCTCAGATTCTCAAAAGGTTCTAGAGCTGCACCATCGAGAGCATCCTGATTGGTTGCATCACTGCTTGGTATGGCAACTGCTTGGCCTCTGACTGCAAGGCACTACAGAGGGTAGTATGTACAGCCCAGTACATCACCGGGGCCAAGCTTCCTGCCATCCAGGACCTCAAAACCAGGCGGTGTTGGAGGAAGGCCCTAAAATTGTCCAAGACTCCAGCCACCCTAAGTCATAGACTGTTCTCTCTGCTACCGGACAGCAAGCGGTACCAGAGCACCAAGTTTAGGACCAAGAGGCTTCTAAACAGCTTCTACCCCCAAGCCACAAGACTCCTGAACAGCTAATCAAATGGCTACCGAGACTATTTGCATTTGCGCCCACCCACGCTGCTGCTACTCTCTTATCTATGCATAGCCACTTTAATAACTCTACCTACATGTACATAATTACCTCGACACCGGTGCCCCCACACATTGACTGTACCCCTGTATATTGCTCTGCTATTGTTATTTAATGCTGCTCTTTAATTATTCTTCTCTTACTTTTTCTAAGGTATTTTCTTAAAAATGCATTGTTGGTTAAGGGCTTGTAAGTAAGCATTTCACTTTAAGGTCTACACCTGTTGTATTCAGCATTTCACTTTAAGGTCTACACCTGTTGTATTCAGCATTTCACTTTAAGGTCTACACCTGTTGTATTCAGCATTTCACTTTACTACACCTGTTGTATTCAGCATTTCACTTTAAGGTCTACACCTGTTGTATTCAGCATTTCACTTTAAGGTCTACACCTGTTGTATTCGGCTCATGTGGCAAATAAAATGTGATTTGAAAACATTAATTCATTCACATTAGACACACAACGTAAGAGCACTTTATAGTAGATTTCATAAATTCACATAAAATGACTCCAAAACCATGTAGTACATTACAAGGTCACGGTTTGTTTTAGGCAGCACAGTTACTATTTTCCTGAACAACCGCGTCTTCATTGTATTATTTCAATCAAAAAAAATTGTATTACCGGTTCACACTACAGTAACAGACCGAGAGGGGGCCGCCATTTTACCAGCTTGTTAATTTTACACAAAACCAATAACATGCAACAACAAAAAAATCTCAAATAAATGGATTCTTTATGAAATTACCTTGAGAAAAATGTACATCAACTCAGACAAACCCAACGTCTCTAGCTATGTGACTTGTAAAATAGTTAACCACATTCTTCACTCGGTTTGACAAAAATTACACATCAAACGTGACAATACCTTAATGTATTTGTTACCTAGCATGGAATGACATGTTCTTTCGATATTGTAAAGTTTAAACGCGCTATTACATACCTGTAGTAGTAAATTGAAACGGACACATACAAAGGTTATCTTCTTGACTGCATCGTTCTGGGGCTTTCGTTATTCTGAAGAATGGTGCCCGCGTGCCGGGAACTTCCTGTTCCCCACTACCACAGTGCAACCTTCCGTGCATTCCGGGATCCTTGGGATGGCCCTATCCCATGCCACAAGAAGGCGGTAGATGCTACTACTAATGCCGCCGCCACCTCCTCAGTGGTGTAAACTAAAGAACTTAAGTAAAAAAAAGTCTTTAAGAGATGACAAAAGCAGTTTTCTTTGAAAAATAAATGAATATTTATTTATAGGACATGCTTAGAGCAAATGCACCTCTAACTAAATGTAACTCCAAAGGAACTGTAATTTAAGGAATAGTTCAATCAAATTACAAATGTCCACCTTGGTTTCTTCACCCTGTATACAATCCCAATAATGTGCACTTCAACAGTGAAGTTCTGAAGATGGAGGACTTTCAGTACAGCAGTGTTCCCCAATCCTGGTCCCAAAGGGTGTACATGTATGTTTTTGCCCTCACACTCACATACCTTATTCAGTTCAAAGGCTTGAGTTGATTAGTTGAATCCAGTGTGTGAGTATAGTCCCTCAGTATAGTCCCAGTAGTACAGTATAGAAGGGGCAGGCGGAGCGGTCTTCTGGTCACGCACCGATCCCAAACATACTACTCGCTAATATCCAGTCTCTTGACAACAAGGTAGACAACATCCGAGCAAGGGTTGCCTTCCAGAGAGACATCAGAGATTGTAACATTCTTTGTTTCACGGAAACATGGCTCACTCGGGATACGTCATCAGAGTCGGTACGGCCACCTGGCTTCTTCACGCATCGCGCCGACAGAAACAAACATCTCTCTGGTAAGAACAAGGGCGGGGTGTATGCCTTATGATTAACGAGACGGGGTGCGATTTTAACAAAGTAGAGGAATTCAAGTCCTTTTGTTCACCTGACCTAGAATTCCTTACAATCAAATGTCGACCGTATTATCTACCAAGAGAATTCTCTTCGATCATAATCACAGTCGTGTATATTCCCCCACAAGCAGACACATTGACGGCCCTAAAATAACTTAATTTGACTCTATGTAAACTGTAAACCACATATCCTGAGGCTGAATTTATTGTAGCTGGGGATTTTAACCAGGCTAATCTGAAAACAAGGCTCCCTAAATTCTATCAGTATATCGAATGCGCGACCCAGGCTGGCAAAACCCTGGATCATTGTTATTCTAACTTCCACGACCCATATAAAGTCCTCCCCCGCCACCCTTTCGGCAAATTTGACCACGACTCCATTTTGTTGCTCCCAGTCTACAGACAGCAACTAAAACAGGAAGCGCCTGTGCTCAGGTCTGTTCAACGCTGGTCCGACCAATCGGATTCCACACTTCAAGATTGCGTCGATCACTGTGTCGATCACGTGGACTGGGATATGTTCCACATATCGTCGGAAAATAACATTGATGAATACGCTGATTCGGTGAGTGAGTTTATTAGCAAGTGCATCGGTGATGTTGTACCCACAGCGTCTATTAAAACATTCCCCAACCAGAAACCGTGGATGATGGCAGCATTCGCGCAAAACTGAAAGTGTGAACCACTGCTTTTAAATCAGGGCAAGGTGACCGGAAACATTACCGAATACAAACAGTGTAGCTATTCCCTCCGCAAGGCAATCAGCTCAGTTGGTAGAGCATGGCGCTTGTAACGCCAGGGTAGTGGGTTCGATCCCCAGGACCACCCATACGTAGAATGTATGCACACATGACTGTAAGTCGCTTTGGATAAAAGCGTCTGCTAAATGGCATATATTATTATTTATTATTACTAAGTGTCAATACAGAGACAAAGTAGTCGCAATTCAACGGCTCAGACATGAGAGGTATGTGGCAGAGTCTACAGTCAATCACGGACTACAAAAGGAAAACCAGCCCCGTCGCGGACCACAACGTCTTGCTCCCAGACAAACTAAACAACTTCTTTGCTCGCTTTGAGGACAATACAGTGCCACTGACACGGCCCGCTACCAAAACCTGCGGGCTCTCCTTCACTGCAGCCAACATGAGTAAAACATTTAAACATGTTAACCCTCACAAGGCTGCTGGCCCAGATGGCATCCCCAGCCGCATCCTCAGAGCATGCGCAGACCAGCTAGCTGGTGTGTTTACGGACATATTCAATCAATCCTTATCCCAGTCTGCTGTTCCCACATGCTTCAAGAGGGCCACCATTGTTTCTGTTCCAAGAAAAAATGACTATCGCCCCATTGCACTCACTTCTGTCATCATGAAGTGCTTTGAGAGACTAGTCAAGGACCATTTCACCTCCACCATACCTGACACCCTAGACCCACTCCAATTTGCATACAGCCCCAATAGGTCCACAGACGATGCAATCGCAATCACACTGCCCTAACCACGCTGGACAAGAGGAATACCTATGTAAGAATGCTGCTCATCAACTACAGCGCAGAATTTAACACCATAGTACACTCCAAACTCGTCATTAAGCTCGAGACCCTGGGTCTCAACCCCACCCTGTGCAACTGGGTCCTGGACTTCCTGACAGGCCGCCCCCAGGTGATGAGGGTAGGTAACAACATCTCCACCCCTGCTGATCTTCAACACTGGGGCCCCACAAGGGTGCGTTCTCAACCCTTTCCTGTACTCCCTGCTCACCCATGACTGCGTGGCCATGCACGCCTCCAACTCAATCATCAAGTTTGCAGACGACACAACAGTGGAAGGCTTGATTACCAACAACAACGAGACTACAGGGAGGAGGTGAAGGCCCTCAGAGTGTGGTGTCAGGAAAATAACCTCACACTCAATGTCAACAAAACAAAGGAGATGATCGTGGACTTCAGGAAACAGCAGAGGGAGCAGCCCCCTATTCACGTCGACCGGACAGTAGTGGAGAAGGTGGAAAGTTTTAAGTTCCTTGGCGTACTCATCACGGACAAACTGAAATGGTCCACCCACACAGACAGTGTGGTGTTTGAGGCACAGCAGCGCCTCTTCAACCTCAGGAGGCTGAAGAAATTTGGCTTGTAACCAAAAACATTCACAAACTTTTACAGATGCACAATCGAGAGCATCCTGTCGGGCTGTATCACCGCCTGGTACGGCAACTGCTCAGCCCACAACCATAAGGCTCTCCAGAGAGTAGTGAGGTCTGCACAACGCATCACCGGGGGCAAACTACCTGCCCTCCAGGACACCTACGCCACCTGATGTCACAGTAAGGCCAAAAAGATCATCAAGGACAACAACCACCCGAGCCACTGCCTGTTCACCCTGCTGTCATCCAGAAGGCGAAGTACAGGTGCATCAAAGCGGGGACCGAGAGACTGAAAAACAGCTTCTATCTCAAGGCCATCAGACTGTTAAACAGCCATCACTAACATTGAGTGGCTGACTTACAAACAGAGACCTGGAGGTGAAAGAAGCGCACTCCTGTTGAGTTGAGGTGCTGGCTAGCGGAGTAGAACACCTGTTGAGTTGAGGTGCTGGCTAGCGGAGTAGAACACCTGTTGAGTTGAGTGCTGAGGTGCACCTGTTGAGTTGAGGTGCTGGCTAGCGGAGTAGAACACCTGTTGAGTTGAGGATGAGTTGAGGTGCTGGCTGCGGAGTAGAACACCTGTTGAGTTGAGGTGCTGGCTAGCGGAGTAGAACACCTGATGAGTTGAGAACACCTGTTGAGTTGAGGTGCTGGCTAGCTGATGAGTTGAGGTGCTGGAGTGAGAACACCTGATGAGTTGAGGTGCTGTCTAGCGGAGTAGAACACCTGATGAGTTGAGGTGCTGTCTAGCTAGAACACCTGATGAGTTGAGGTGCTGGCTATGAGTGAGTTGAGGTGCTGTCTAGCGGAGTAGAACACCTGATGAGTTGAGTTGAGGAACACCTGCTGTCTAGCGGAGTAGAACACTTGAAAAGGAAAGGAGAGAGACCCTTTAGAAGCTCAGACGCAATAATTTAATAACCTAATATCCAACGTTTCGACAGACAAGCGGTCTTCATCAGGGTATAATGAGAAACACTGTGGGTCACTAGTTTATATAGTGTTAAAGGACACACAGGTGTCTGTAATCATGGCCGGGTGTGCCCTGATATCATTGGTTAATTCTCAGATGAAAATAACATATCAAAAACATGAATGAGAGCATACGATCATAGATACAATGTTCTTACATAGGCCAACAAACATTTACAATGAATAGCAACATCACAACAATGGCTTCAGATCAAAGTCTACGCTGAGACCGAAGAGAGCAAGGGTCTTTAAATGAAAGATCCAGGTAGCCTCTCGTTTTAATAAATTGTCGAGGTCACCTCTTCTCATAGGGAGGGTGGGTTGACATGTTCGATGCCGATATAACGTAGGGACGAAATCGAGTGGTTCGCTTCCAAAAAGTGGGCCGCAACTGGGTAAGTGGATTTCCTGCACTTAATGGTGCTACGATGTTCCGAGATTCACACTTTTTATTCACACTTTGTTTTACCCACATCATTTTTACCACAAGGAAAAGTTAAGGGACACAAGCAAAAACTCTTACAAAAATGTAGCAGCCTGTACATCTAATCATTAGTGATCTGACATGCTGTATTGCATGGAAACTGTAGGCTACTAACAACAGCAGCTGCAAAGTCTAGCTGACTATGACCCTGGCCAGAGGGACACGGTCAACAAAGTGGTAATGTTGTGTATATACAGTATTTCACATCAAACAGTTTATTTAATTTAATTATACACAAGAGAGGAGGTTGCCCAGCAGAAATTCACGTACAAACATTTTTCATTACATTTGTGTCATTTAGCAGATCTCTGGATAAGAGCGACTTACAGGACAAATAAGAGTTAATTGCCTTGCTTAAGGGCACAATGACATTTTTCACCTAGTCGGCTCGGGATTCAAACCAGCAACCTTTCAGTTACTGGCTGTTAGGAATTTTACGTATAATGACTAAATGATGTTTACATTTAAAAGTAATGATAGGACTGTAACGAACTGAATTCTACCCTGACTGATGAAGAATGTTTGTACATAGGCAAAGAGGAAGTGTTAACAGACAACTTGTGACCACTGTGAAACTAACAACATGAAAGATGTCTGGTCCCCACCCAGGGAGGGGAGAAACCGTTGGGCTTGCAGTAGACTGTGTAACATGTTGTAGCATATGATAAGCCTTGTATGCATAGGAGAAGACTTGTAAAACAGCATTGTCATCGTCTGAGAGGAGGAGGGACATTTATGACGAAATGAGAGGTATATAAACCAATGTACATAAAATGATGGGCAGAGCTCTTGTAAATAAACTTTGCTGACTATTGTAGACTGGCCTCTGTCCGTTTCATTTCAATAAGAACCTTACAAATTATTGGTAACAGACAGAGTATTTGAATTGAAGTTCAGTTTATGAACATTGAGAACAAAATTCTCTTAACACTGACCCAACACTCTTAACCACTAGGCTACCTGCCGCCAGATCAATTAACTTCAATACAGTTATTCAAATACATTCATCATCAATGACTAAAATAATGAATCTAGTATTAAAAGACAATTTAATAAATACAAGTAGTCGATTCATAGCCTGTTTATCATTAAACAAAAAGTTATATAGTAATATAAAATAATCCACCAAAACTAAATGCTGAAAACTGATCATCATCAGCTCGTTCAATCTCCTCCCAGAGATGAACAATTGGATTGAGATCTGATGACTCGTCAGGCCACTGCAGTAAACTGAATTCACTGTCATGTTCTTGGAACCATTCCTGGACAAGCCTTGTGGCGTAATCCTGCTGAAGAAATCTATTTGCAGATGGATACACTGCTGCAGTGAAGGGAGGCACCTGATTGGCAATAATGTTTAGATATCTTGTGGCATTCAAACATTGCTCAACTTTGATCAAGAGGCCCAATGTGTGGCCTGAAAACACACCCCAACCATCACACCACCAGCCTGCAATGCTGACACACGGCATGGATGCATGCAGTGGTGTAAAGTACTTAAGTAAAAATGATTTAAATAACTACTTTAGTAGTTTTTGGTGGCACCTGTACTTTACTATTTATATTGTTGGCAACTTTTATTTCACTACATTCCTAAAGAAAATGTACTTTTTACTACACACATTTTCCCTGACACCCAAAAGTACTTGTTACATTTTTTATGATTAGCAGGACAGAAAATGGTCCAATTCACACACTTATCAAGATAACATCCCTGGTCCTCCCCACTACCTCTAATCTGGAAGACTCACTAAACACAAATGCTTTGTTAGTAAATTATGTCTGAGTGTTGGAGTGAGTCCCTGACTATCCATAATATAAAAAACAATACAATTGTACCATCTGGTTTTCTTAATTTCAGGAATTTGAAATGATTCATAAATTTACTTTTGATACTTAAGTATATTTACAACCAAATACTTTTACTCAAGTAGTATTTTAATGGGTGAGTCATTTTACTTGAGTCATTTTCTATTAAGGTTTCATAACTTTCACTCAGTCTGACAGTTAGGTACTTTTTCCACCACTGGATGTATGTCCTCGTGGTTTCCTCCCCCAGTCCTCCCATCAGCATGAAACAGCAGGAACAGGGATTCATCAGACCAGGCAATGTTTTTAAAATTCTCCAGTGTTTTCATTTCTTAGCCCACTGCAACTGCAGTATCTTGTTTTTTGCTGAAAGCTAAATGGGGATCCATAATAAATACACAAAAACTACCTTATTAACGATCATAGCGATCATCATTCCCCTGGTCAGTTTATGTCATGAAAAGAGCAGGTGTCGTTAATGTTTGGTACACTCAGAGTATGTTGTGTCTACTAGCTCATTCCCACAGAAAACTGCAGAGGGAAGCAGTACCACCCAGTCAACCATCAGACTCCATTGTGAGACGTCTCACAGAAAATATTCAACCGTAAATAAATCTCAATATCTTTACAGTAGAAACTAACAAAACTCACCAAAACTGACAAGGTGCACACTGATCAGTAAAGTAAAGAGAGGCTAACATTCTATAACGCTCCCTTTCCTCTGCACAGTTCTCTCAAAGTGAGAAACTATAGGATTACAAAAGTGTTCTACGCTTTTTCATTTGATCCAATTCATCCTTGCCAATTATTTAATGACATGAGAATGAAGTCCAATCTCAGCTGGATTGAGAGAACTGATGAGGCTTCTCTCCTTTATGTACACATTGGTGTCTTTTTAAATGGCCCAATCTGTAGAATCTCTTCTCACAGTCAGTGCAGTGATAAGGCTTCTCTCCTGTGTGTATACGTTCATGTCGCTTTAAGTTGCACAGTAAGGAGAAACTCGCTGCACAGTCAGAGCAGGAGTAAGGCTTCTCCCCTGTGTGTATACTTTCATGTCGCTTTAAGTTGCACAGTAAAGAGAAACTCGCTGCACAGTCAGAGCAGATGAAAGGCTTCTCTCCTGTGTGTGTTCTCTGATGAAATTTTAACCTAGTTGATGTTGGGAAGCATTTTACACAGTCAGAGCAGGAGTACGGCTTCTCTCCTGTGTGTGTTCTTTGATGAACCTTTAGCTCAGTTGATGTTGTGAAGCATTTTACACAGTCAGAACAGGAGAAAGGCTTCTCTCCTGTATGTTTTTGTTCGTGTGTTTTTAAGTGGCCCGGTCGAGAGAAACTCTTTCCACAGTCAGAGCAGGAGTATGGCTTCTCTCCCGTATGTATGTATTGGTGAATTTTTAAGTGGGCCAGTAGAGAGAAACTCTTTCCACAGTCGGAGCAGGAGTAAGGCTTCTCTCCTGTATGTTTTTGTTCATGTGTTTTTAAGTGGCCCAGTCGAGAGAAACTCTTTCCACAGTCAGAGCAGGAGTAAGGCTTCTCTCCTGTGTGTATACATTCATGTCGTTTTAATTTGCACAGTAGAGAGAAACTCGCCGCACAGTTAGAGCAGGAGTAAATCTTCTCTTTGTGTATACGTTCATGTCTTTTTAAGTTGCACATATGAGAGAAACTCGCCGAACAGGCAGAGCAGAAGTAAGGCTTCTCTCCTGTGTGTGTTCTCTTATGAACTTTTAGCTTAGCTGATGTTGTGAAGCATTTTATACAATCAGAGCAGGAATAGGGCTTCTCTCCTGTGTGTGTTCTCTGATGAACTTTTAGCCAAGTTGATGTTGTGAAGCATTTTACACAGTCAGAGCAGGAGTAAGTCTTCTCTCTTGTGTGCACTCTTTGATGAACTGTCAGAGCCTTGGATGTTGTAAAATTCTTCCCACCGTCAGTATAGGAATACCGATTCTCTCCAGTGTGTATTTTTAGATGTATTTTTAGCTTTGATAGAAATGGGAAAATCTTCTCACAATGTGGGCAGTGGTGAGACCTCTTCACTCTGTGATCTTCCTGCTGTTGCTCTCTGGATGTAGAGAATGTCTCAACATGGTCTCCTGTATGAACAACATCAGAATAACCAGTCAGTTGATGTGATATACATGTCAATCACATGTATTTTATGTAGCCCTTATTACATCAGAAGTTGTCACAAAGTGCTTTACAGAAACCCAGCCTCAATCCCCAAAGAGCAAGCAATGCAGATGTAGAAGCAAAGTGGCTACGAAAAAACTCCCCAGCAAGATGGAACCAAGGAAGAAACGTAGAGAGGAACCAGGACCAAAGGGGTGGCCAGTCCTCTTCTGGCTGTACCGGGTGACATATGTATTCATACCAGTAGGCTGTACAATACAGGGGAATAAAACGATTCTAAAAGGGGGTAAAAGTCGTGAAAATTATGAGCCACATCATCCTCCCCTCATCCTCACAAGGGTTAGTAACCAGGCTGTATCACATCCGACCGTGATTAAGAGTCCCATAGGGTGGCGATAAATTGGACCAGCATCGTCCGGGTTTGGCCCGGGAGGTAGGCCGTCAATGTAAATAATTTGTTCTTAATTGACTTGCCTAGTTAAATAAAGGTTAAGTCATTTACATTTAAAAAGACTAATTTCATGGAACTGTAAAACACTGGCAGTTTGTCTACTTCACTTCTTTAGTCTCCTCTCTGATCACTCCAGATATCCCAGTGAATAAAACAAATGCTGACAATACTGGTGTCAAACCATGCAAGTCTCAGTAGCATAAAATAACATCTACCTTCTCAATGAAACAGTTCAATATGATACAGTTCTACTGCAACTTTTCATACACAGTGAAAAGTTGGAATGAACAACAAACTTAGTTAGATAGAACCTGCTCTTACCATGAGAAACAGATGTCCCAATCTTCTCCTCCTCTTCTTCTTCTTCATCTTTAATGATGACATTCAGCTCCAGTGCTTGACTGCAGTCTTCCAGCTTCACTGATGCCATCTCTGGATCCTGCAGTGCAAACTGGGCTCCACTGTCACAATCAGGACCCAGTGACTGTAGGTTTGGACTCAGTGTGGAAGGAGAGAGGCAGGCTGGGTTTGTCGTCACTGTTGATGTTACCGGCCTCAGACTTAATTCTCGTCCTGTAGTAACAATGACAAACAGAAACAAAGTTATTGTGTTGACATTTCTGGCACGTTCTTTATTCTCTATTAAAATATATTATATTTTTCTTTTTCAATTATCTCGACTGGGCAACTTAAAAACACACGAACAAAAACATACAGGAGAGAAGCCTTACTCCTGCTCGGACTGTGGAAAGAGTTTCTCTCTTCTGGCCCACTTATCTAATTCAGTGCTTAACTTGGACTGAAATAGGTGCCAGTACTGTTTATATTTAGATGCAGGAGCTCCACAATACTGTTGAGGTAATATTCTATAAGAGGAACATGAGCTCAAGCAGTAGAACATTGAGGTTCTGGTCCTCAGCTCCAGTGACCTCTTGTCCATTTCATTTCAATAGATCAGTTAAGTAAGCATTGACAACAAAACATGAATTATTTCAAAATTAGACAAAGTACACGCTACACAAAGTAACTAAACTTAACCTATAGTAGATTTCTTGGATTTACATGAATAAATGACTCAAAAACCATTTAGTACAAGGTTGCAGTATGTTTTAGGCAGCACTATGTACTATTTTATGAATAACCTTTTCTTCGTTGTATTATTTCAATTCAAAACCAATAGTATTTCCGTTCACACCATATTAACATTTATAGACAAAGAAACTGAATGTGTCTGAATATGACTACATAAAATTGTCTCTCTTTGACGCAGACAGAGTGGGCGCGGTGGTTTTCCCAGCTTGTGAATTTTACACAAAACCAATAACACGCAAAGCGAACCTAAAAATCTAAAATAGATTATGAAATTACCTTGAGAAAATGATGTACATACTCTCAGACAATCCCAAAGTCTCTTGCTATGTAGCTTGTAAAATAGTTGTCATGTTCTTCACTTGGTTTGACACAAAAATAACACATGAAACCTTTACCAAATGTGATAATACCTTGTTACCTAGCATGGTATGACATGTTTTGATATTAGGAAGTTTAAACCTGCTACTACATACCTGTAGTAATACACAAGGGTTATCTACTTAACATGACAGTTCTGGAGATAAATATTTATTATGAAGAATGGTGGGTACCTGCCCCGAACTTCCTGTTCCCCCACGACCACAGTGCAGCCAGACAGAACAATGAGACAGATATTTCACCAGATGTATAAATGTGAAGGATCTGCTTAGCGTTTCCACTCACTACCAAATATGGTAGTGAGAGGAAGCTCACTGACAGGCAGTGGGAGAAGATGGAACGAGATGGATATTGTCCGACATTCTGCAAATGTTCTAATCAATGAAACATCTGATCTTAATACAGTTCTGTTCAAAATCTGTTATGACCAGAGTGGACTAAGTTTTGTAGACTTTTCCCTTTGCAAAAGTTTTTTTTTTTTTTTTTTTTAAATGTCTTTGTTGAGAAGGAATGTAAAGGCGGGTTGAGTTATAGCACATTCACGCTTCAGAGGCTGCATTGACTAACAGAAATATAAAGAAATACGCACCAATAGGATCTCGGTAGCTCGTGCTTGGCACTGCCCAGTATGACTCATCTGTTCCCCATCAGAAACGACTAGTTGTAGTCCATCTTGGTTTAGTTATAAAAAAATATTTGTTGCAACCGTCCGTGCATTCAGGGATCCTTGGGATGGCCCTACCCCATTATATGAGAAGGGTGGTGCTTCATTTGAACCAGATGCTCCGGTACCTCTCATCAGGTAGCCTACCTCTTCTGGCATGAACAATTATTTCTACTGTTTGCAATGTAAAAATCCTAATTACATTTTGGATTCCTCTGCAATTATCGTGCCCCTAAAAAACATAAAGTGAAAACGTGATGTTCTAAGAATGTATTAATGTTGGGCCGAACCAGGTTTATGGTTTGTGCAACATTGTAGCCTATTTAGACCAAGGCGTGGCCATTGCTGTGGTGAGAGAGAAGCACATCTGTATCTCTCACAGAACTAAAATGAGATTCACATTCTATGATCTCTCTCCCTCTCTGTGCTGTTATAGACGTGAGACGGAAACTCATCTCTCCAGCATTGCACTTCTTCATTTATTTCCTGATAGAATAGCAGCTGTGGGAAGTGTGTTGAGATGTTGCAGGACTCTGCAGTCTGCCCATAGGGCGGCGCACAATTGTCCCAGCATTGTCCGGGTTCGGTACGGTTAGGCCATAATTGTAAATAAGTTCTTAACTGACTTGTTAAATAAAGATTAAATAAAATAAATATAATATGCAATGGTTTATTGTAAAGGTATTTATTTAAATGTATTCTGGTACCTCAGAGACCCCCAGGTCACCCCCCGGAACATCACGAACATGCTCAAAGGTGACATGTCTGGTGAATATGCAGGCCATGGAATTGGGACATTTTCAATTGTGTACAGAGTCTTGCGATGTGGGGCTGCGCATTGTCATGATGAAACATGAGGTGATGGCGGCGAATGAATGGCAGGACAATGGGCCTCAGGATCTTATCATGTATCTCTGTGCATTCAAATTGCCATTGATAAAATGCAGTTGTGTTTGTTGTCTGTAGCTTATGCCTGCCCATACCATAACCCCACCATGGGGCACTCTGTTCACAATGTTGACATCAGGGATCCCCGTTAGCTGCTGCCAAGGTACCTACTCAGCTTCTCTTTTCCCCAGCACAAGGTGCACCTGTGTAATGATGATCATGCTATTTAATCAGCTTCTTGATGTCTCACTTGTCAGGTGGATGGATTATCTTAGCAAAGGAGAGGCTCACTAACAGGGATGTAAACACATTTGTGCACAACATTTGTGAGAAATAAGTTTGTCTGTCGGGAACATTTCTGGGATATTTTATTTCACCTCGTTAAACATGGGACCAACACTTTACATGTTGCGGTTGTTTGTTAAGTGTACACAGTATTTTTTTGTAAAAATCATACAAACTATCAATAACAACATTTAAATAAAATCAGCCTGCTATTCTGTTCTAACCAGGTCAGTAGTCCTTGTAGTCTTGGAGGCCCAAAAACATCTCAGCTGCAGATATAATGATGTCCAGCTTCTTGAACTTCATGTGCAGTACAATGAATAACTCTGGCTATAAATACTAAAATACCCACCTTCACAATAAGTGTATCCAGATCACTTGATTGACGTAAAACATTTACAACTGGTTGAGGTGCATCCACCACCATATCTTCTATAGAACTGTGGCCTCTTGCCCTTATAACTCTATTCACCACCTCCACATAGGACATGATCCTTGACACCTCAACCTCTTTCACCCTAACAGAGCACTCTGGGAATTCAGGAACATGACCCCCTCCACAGATGCAACATTTTACATTCACAAACTCTTCAATAAAAATGTCTGTCTGCAAACATTTGACATGTGACCAAACCCTTAATATTTCTTACATGCATCAGGTTTTACACAAACTCTCTTATGGGGTATCTTATATATCCCAGCTTTACATAGGTGGTAGATACTCTTCATCAAACATCAATAATAGAGAGAAACAACGCTCCTTTTTCACATTCTCCATACGGGTCAAAGGACGTGCATTCACATCCTTCTTCTTTGGGATGTGGTTGGTCGTATATAAATACAAAACAAATGTCCACCAGATCACTTGATTGAGGTACATCATTTTCAACTGGTTACGTTTCATCCACCATCATATCTTCTCCTGTAACGCTCTTCACCGCCTCCTTGCATCGGGTTTTACACCAACTCCCCAATGGGGTCTTATATTTCCCAGCTTTACATAGGGTGGTAGATACTCTTCATCAATAGTAGAGATAAAGTTTGCTCCTTTTTGTGTCCTTCTTTGGGATTTGGTTGGAGGATCGCATCAAACTTTTAGCTGCATACACCTCCACCTACTGTACTGGTGTGAGGGATTCCACAGCCTACATACATTCAATTCACTGATACATAATTAATACACAGAATTGCCCTGCCAACTATTAGTCCTCTAAATATATATATATAAATGTTCTTAGTTCATGCAGGTCACTGATCTCCTCAGACCAATTGGCAGTACACCCTGAACATCGTTCTGGTTACCAAAAGGGATATCTCGGTTTCAAGGTCTCAGCTTGGAGAAAAAGAAGCCTTGTGAGGTACTGGTCGGTCACATGCAGGAACCAAACGTTAATTATGAATAAGGAATAAGCTAAATCATGCAAATATAAGTGTTTAGGAGAACTAACAGGACTGCCCTGGCAGAGCTCCCGACCGACATGTACTATGGTGCTTTAGGTTTGTTGGAATCTCTCCAGCTTGCTGATAATAAAGAATGATTAATTTAAGTTTGACTAAGTCCCTTTGTGGTGATTTTCCACAATAAAAACCCACCACCCCATTCCACTATTTAACCCTATCTAGTCCTGCACCAGACCACTAAACATCCTCTGCAGTAAATCCTCACAATCCCACAATGTCTATTTTATGCGACTTTCTATCCATTTCTGCAGTACAATTAACAAACATGGCTATAAATACTAAAAAGCCCACCTTGTGGAAGCACATATTATTCCCATCACTCTCTCTTGGTCTCTGCCTCCTCACAGGAATCCTCTCAAGATCCCTCACCCTGTTCCCATCTTCCTCTACCACTCTCTTCACTGCTTCGCCATACTACACTTTCTGTACTACACATTCCTTCATCTCATGCCCTGCCCTCCTGCAGGCTTCTCACATCTAGGGCATCTCATGCCCTCCTGCACACTTCTCACATCTAGGGCATCTCATGCCTACATTCTGCTGTAACAGGCCCATTAACCTGACACCTAAAACACTGTAGTATTTACAGAACAAAAGCACCCACAGGATAACTGACACTTCCTACCTTGACCTTATCTGGCAGAGACTCTGCATCAAAACTCTACATCACAGACAATGTATTCTCTGTTTCCCAACGCTTTGCACAGGATCCATGTCTCACCTAATTGCGGGCAGCACAGACACCTGGAATCTTCCATTTCAACTGCTCCTCCTTAACACTTAAACCTAAACCCATTATCACTCCTTTCAATGCCGCCCTGTTCCGGAGAGCAATTTGAGTCACAATTCTTGTCCCAAATCGTGAAATCCGGAGCGCCCGCTCCCTCTGGATATAAGAGAAACAATAAATCATTATGAGTCCACTCCGAGTTACCTTCACCAATCTTGTTGCTCATGTTCTGAGAGTCCTTTAGGAGCCTTTTGGCAAACTCAAACTGGCTGTCATATGCCCTTTACTGAGAAGAGGCTTCCATCTGGCCACTCTACCATATAGGCCTGATTGGTAGAGTTCTGCAGAGATTGTTGTCCTTCTGGAAGGTTCTCCCATCACCACAGAGGAACTCTGGATCTCTGTCACAGTGACCATTGGGTTCTTGGTCATCTCACAGACCAAGGCTCTTGGAGGATTTTTGATCATATCATTGGACTAAAATGATTGACACTCAAATGCAAGCCTAACACCATGTGCAAAGGGCCTTTGGGTAATGTAGCACATATTCAATGGTATCTCTTTTTCACTTTTCACTGTCAACTGTGGTTATTTTCAGCAAACTTAACATGTGTAAATACAGTTGAAGTCAGAGGTTTACATACACCTTAAACAAACACATTTCAACTCGGTTTTTCACAATTCCTGACATTTAATCCTGGTAAAAATTCCCTGTCTTATGTCAGTTAGGATCACCACTTTATTTTAAGAATGTGAAATGTCAGAATAAAAGTAGAGAATCATCACATTTCCTGTGGGTCAGAAGTTTACATTCACTCAATTCATATTTGGTAGCATTGCTTTTAAATTGTTTAACTTGGGTCAAACGTTTCAGGTAGCCTTCCACAAGCTTCCCACAATAGGGTGGGTGAATTTTGGCCAATTCCTCCTGACCAAGCTGGTGTAACCGAGTCAGGTTTGTAGGCCTCCTTGCTCGCACACGCTTTTTCAGTTCTGCCCACACATTTTCTATAGGATTGAGGTCAGGGCTTTGTGATGGCCACTCCTATACCTTTACTTTTTTGTCCTTAATAAGCAATTTTTCCACAACTTTGGAAGTATGCTTTGGGTCATTGTCCATTTGGAAGACCCATTTGCGACCAAGCTTTAACTCCCTGACTGATGTCTTGAGATGTTGCTTCAAAAAAAATCCATGTAATTTTCCTCCCTCATGATGCTACATATTTTGTAAAGTGCACCAGTCCCTCCTGCAGCAAAGCACCCCCACAACATGATGCTGCCACCCCCGTGCTTCACGGTTGGGATGGTGTTCTTCGGCTTATAAGCCTCCACCCTTTTCCTCCAAACATAACAAACATAACGATGGTCATTACGGCCAAACAGTTATATATATATATATATATATATATTTATTTTATTTTTTCCAGACCAGAGGACATTTCTCCAAAAAGTACGATCTTTGTCTCCAGATGCAATTGTAAACCGTAATCTGGCTTGTATGGCAGTTTTGGAGCAGTGGTTCCTTCCTTGCCGAGCAGCCTTTCAGGTTATGTTGATATAGGACTCGATTTACTGTCGATATTGACACTTTTGTACCCGTTTCCTCAAGCCTCTTCACTGTTGTTGTGGGAATGATTTGCACTTTTCACACCAAAGTACGTTCATCTCTAGGAGACTGGTTCTGTCTCCTTCCTGAGCATTATGACGACTGCGTAGTCCCATGGTGTTTATACTTGCGTACTATTGTTTGTACAGATGAAGGTGGTACCCTCAGGCATTTGGAAATTGCTCCCAAGGATGAACCAGAGGAATACAATTTTTTTCTGAGGTCTTGGCTGATTTCTTTTGATTTTTTCATGATGTCAAGCAAAGAGGCACTGAGTTTGAAGGTAGGCCTTGAAATAAATCCACAGGTACACCTCCAATTGACTAAAATGATGTCAATTAGCCTATCAGAAGCTTCCAAAGCCATGACATCATTTTCTAGAATTTTCCAAGCTGTTTAAAAGGCAAAGTCAACTTAGTGTATTTCAAAAAAGGCAAAGTCAACTTAGTGTATGTAAACTTCTGACCCACTGGAATTGTGATATAGTGAATGATAAGTGAAATCTGTCTGTAAACAATTGTTGGAAAAATTAATTGTGTCATACACAAAGTAGATGCCCTAACAGACTTGCCAAAACTATAGTTTGTCAACAAGAAATTTGTGGAGTGGTTGAAAAACAAGTTTTAATGACTTTTAATGACTTGCAGGTGCCTTGGTGGAAGAGTGGGGTAACATCTCACAGCAAGAACTGGCAAATCTGGTGCAGCTGGTGCCACACCAGATACTGACTGTTACTTTTGATTTTGACCCCCCTTTGTTCAGGACAAATTATTCCAATTTCTGTTAGTCACATGTCTGTGGGACTTGTTCAGCTTATGTCTCAATTGTTGAATGTTGTTATGTTCCTACAATTATTTACACATGTTAAGTTTTCTGAATAAAAACACAGTTGACAGTGAGAGGACGTTTCTTTTTTGATGCGTTTATGCTTTACCTCGTCAGCTCAGGGATTCGATCCAGCAACCTTTCGATTACATGCCCAACTCTCCAACCACTAGGATACCTGTACGTATTCATATCAGTAGGCTGCGCAATACAAAAAGATAATACAACCATTCTAAAATAATCTCATAAGTCATGAAAATTATGACCTATATCATCCTCCACTCACTATCACAAGGGTTAGTAACTATACTGACTAATTTCATAGAATTACAAAACACTGGCAGTTTGTCTACTTCACTTCTTTAGTCTACACTCTGATCACTCCAGACAGACCAGTGAATAAAACAAATGCTGGCAATACTGGTGTCAAACCACCAAGTCTCAGTAGCATGAAATAACATCTACCTTCTCATTGAAACAGTTCATCATGAAACAGTTCTACAGCAACTTTTCAGACACAGTGGAGAAGTTGTAACAAACAACAAAAGTAGATAGAACCTGGTCTTACCATGAGAAACAGATTTCCCAATCTCCTCCTCCTCTTCTTCATCTTTAATGTTGACATTCAGCTCCAGTGTTTGACTGCAGTCTTCCAGCTTCACTGATGCCATCTCTGGATCCTGCAGTGCAAACTGGGCTCCACTGTCACAATCAGGACCCAGTGACTGTAGGTTTCTACTCGGTGTGGAAGGAGAGAGGCAGACTGGGTTTGTCCTCACTGTTGATGTTAGATGTTACTGGCCTCAGACTTAATCTGAGTCGGTCTGTAGTAATAAAAGAGAAGCAGACACAAAAGTTAGTGCCAGAACTGTCAAGACTTTATTAATTCTCTAAAAAATATTGATTATATTTAGGTGCAGGAGCTCCACAATACTGTTGAGCTAATATTCTATAAGAGGAACATGAGTTCCTGTCCAAGTCAAGAACCGATCTCATTTCAATAGATCTGGTAGCTAAGCATTGACAAAACATTAATTAATTCATTAATTTATTAAATTACACAACTTAAATGCACTTAATCTATAGTAGATTTCCTGAATTCGCTTAAATGACTCAAAAAACAGTTAGTACAAGGTTGCAGTATGTTTCAGGCAGCACTATGTACTATTTTCCTGAATAACCTTTTCTTCACTGTATTATTCCAATCAAAAAACAATCGTTTTTCCGTTCACACCAGAGTAACATTTATAGACAGAAACAACTGAATATCTCTGAATATTAGTACACATGTAGAAAACTGATAATCATTAAAAATTAGCTCCAAAACAGTAGTGGAACCGTAAAATGTCTCTCTGCTGCACCCTCACTGCCTGCACTGAAGTATGTTGAAGCAGACCGAGGGGGATCCGCCATTTTACCATCTCCCGAATTTTACAAAACCAAAAATGACATGTAAAGCGAACCCAGAAATCTCAGATAAATGTATCCTTTATGAAATTACCTTGACGAAATGATATACATCCACTCAGACTAACCCAACGTCTCTATGTGATATGTAAAAAAATGTGATCACATTCAATCACGCGGTTTGACACAAAAATAGCAGATAAAACCTTTAACAAACGTGATAATAGCTTGACGTATTTGTTACCTAGCATGTTATGTATGACATGTTATTTCGATATTATAACGTGCTATTACATACCAGTAGTAATACATTTGAAACGGACACAGAAGTGGTCTCGACTGCACTATTCTGGCGTATCCTTTATTCTGAAGAATGATGCGCGCCTGCGCGGGACTTCCTGTTCCCCCACGACCAGTTTCTAAACCCAGATACGTAAAAACGCGAGACTTCAGAGAACGCTTGTGAAGCAGTCCAAACCGGGGTTTGACAAATCAATGAGAGAAGTGAACAATTCTGATACTTTTGCAGCGGCTAATGGGGATCCTAATAAATACACAAAAGATTCCGTTGGCACACTTGAAACATGGCCATTCTTTTATCAATTTCATAACTGCAATAGCTCTCACTGCGTGTCTTACATATTGCAGAATCACATGAGTAGGTAGTCACTCTTCCAACGAAACTCCAGAGATCAGTGGTGGGCCGTCAGGGCCAGCAAGGCCTTCTCTGCTGGCCTAAACATCATCGCAATATATATATTTTTATTAAATATATTTTCCCACAAATATGTATTAAATTATTCCCCAGAGTAAGAGTTATACTCTTAATTTCATAGCTTTCCTCTTGGTTGCACTGCTTCCAGCCCCAGGTTGAGATTTGGAGGGCTGGTCTTTATGTTAGATCTTTTATCCAATCATATTCAGCCATCATGTGTTGCCAGGGGTCTAAAATCTGCCCTCGGGCCTTCAGAATCAACAGTGCGGGCGCTTGTAGCTTAAAGTGAATGGAAATGAAAATGTAGTGTCAACCAATCAGCTTTAGAGTTGGCTATTGTACGCCTTGCTGGCTGGCTCCAGTGTTACACAGGAGCCAGCTAGCAGACGTAGTGAGTGTGTAACGGATGTGAAACGGCTAGCTTAGTTAGCTGTGTGCGCTAAATAACGTTTCAATCGGTTACGTCACTTGCTCTGAGACCTTGAAGTAGTAGTTCCCCTTGCTCTGCAAGAGCCGCGGCTTTTGTGGAGCGATGGGTAACGATGCTTCGAGGGTGACTGTTGTCGTTGTGTGCAGAAGGTCCCTGGTTCGCGCCCGAGTATGGGCGAGGGACGGTTTAAAATTATACTGTTACACGTGCACGTCTTTTGATTGGATTACCAATATCGAGAGGCAGGTCCTATGTGGGCAGGTCTATGCAAACCTCAGAACTAGGAAAGTGAATTTGATAAACTAATTAATTTGCGTACTACTAAGCTGTTTTTTTAGCCCACAATGGCGGAAGGAGGAAAATATATCGATTTGGTCGAGGATATAATTATAACGCCATTCTCAAGACAAACTTTTCAAGAAAAGTTAGACATTGTCAGGAGAGGTCGCCCGACGCCGGCGCTACAAAGCCTGTCACAGGCGGGAAAGGGGTTCGTTCGCCACTTTCAAAGTTCCAACTACGAGCGCTATCAATGGCTCACAGGCTCCGAGAAGCACTGCAAACTGTACTGCTGGGAATGCCTATTATTACAATTGAGCGAGAGAGGCGCAGGTTCAGTCAAATCTACGATGACACAAGCGCGCATCTCAAGTTCACCCAGAGGCCCAGCACAAGGAGACCCTCACACATACTACCAACAACTCCACAGCAATATTCTGGACAACATTCTTTGCCAGATACGACACAGGTTTCAAGACCACGAAAAATATATGTTTCTCTCCCTCCTGGACCCCCAGCACTTTCAGACCTACCAGAAAAAAATCCATAAACAGCCTTCTCCAGCTTAACAGAGAGTCACGGAACACTGTTCGACCTATCCAAGCTAAAAACAAAACAGAACTGACTGTAATGTATGCTATGACTGATTTTGAAGGGAAAAGTCCCTCTGATCTCCTTGATTTCCTTAAGCAGAAAAATCTGAATGAGGACATGGGGCAACTTTACACATTGGCATGTGTGACAGTGACTATCCTTGTGTCCACGGCTTCTGTCAAGCGGTCATTCTCGGCCTTAAAGCGAATCAAAACGTATTCCAGAAATGCTACTGGACAGACTCGGCTTTCAGCATTAGCCTCCATGTCGATAGAAAATGACTTATTGGTGGAAGTAAAACGCACAGATAGACTGTACAACAATTGCTCACAGGCTCCGAGAAGCACTGCAAACTGTACTGCTGGGAATGCCTATTATTTGCAAGTGATAGATTTGGTGTTTGGAGCCACACTGGCTTTGCAAGCTTGAGTTGTCTAACCAAGGCAGCAATGAGACATGGCTGGGCACTTACAAGCAATGGTGCTTTTGAAAACTTTTGGGGACACCCGAGTGGATCTACAGCTCAACAAACAAGCGCGCAGGGCAACGGGAGCTGCACAATGAAAAGGTATTGTACTCTTCCCCTGCAATTCTATGAATAAAAATGTCAATTTCAAGGTGACTTAACGCCTGGTTTTATACTGCGTTTGTCTAAATGTATAGTGTCTAGAGCCATGGCATCATAATGATGGTAATAAGAGGTGGATTAATTCGGGTGGGACTGTGTAGGACCTCACTGAAGGCCCAGCCCCCAGGCCCACGGCACGCCACTGCCAGAGATAACACCCGTTAATGGTTGCCCTGCTACGAAAAACAATGCTCTCTCCTTCTTCTGTTCTGAGACGCAAGAAATCAAAACAAAACCATTACTGGTCACTGACTGGCTCTACCTTTCCTAATGCCTCCTTTACCATCTCCCTGACCTCAAATGATCTCCCAAAAATACTTAATTGTTGATGAATCGCACTCCAAAAGAAACCGATGCCTCAGGACTACCTGGCCTTATGACTCCTTGCTGTCCCCAGTCCAACTGGCCATGCTGCTGCTCCAGTTTCAACTGTTCTGCTATAGAATCCTGACCTGTTCACCGGACGTGCTACCTGTCCCAGACCTGCTGTTTTCAACTCTCTAGAGACAGTATGAGCGGTACAGATACTCTGAATGATCGGCTATAAAAAGCCAACTGACATTTACTCCTGAGGTGCTGACATGTTGCACCCTCGACAACCACTGTGATTATTATTATTTGACCCTGCTGGTCATCTATGAACATTTGAACATCTTGGCCATGTTCAGTTATAATCTCCCCCGGCACAGCCAGAAGAGGACTGGTAACCCCTCATAACCTGGTTCCATGATGACTCCTTGCTGTCCCCAGTCCACCTGACTGCTGCTGCTCCAGTTTCAACTGTTCTGCCTTATTATTATTCTACCATGCTGGTCATTTATGAAAACATGAACATAGCCTGGTTCCTCTCTCGGTTTCTTCCTAGGTTCTGGCCTTTCTATGGAGTTTTTCCTAGCCACCGTGCTTCTACACCTGCATTTCTTGCTGTTTGGATTTTTAGGCTGGGGTTCTGTACACCACTTTGAGATATCAGCTGATGTAAGAAGGGCTTTATAAATCTATTTGTTTTGGTGTTCGTTTACAACTTTTGGTCTGTTTGCTCCATTTTTCGTTGTCTCCGTCTTCCATTCCTTCTGACCAACTTTACTCAACTGGGAGATATCAGACTCGAACAGCACATCCGCTTCGCCATATTTCCCTACCCAAAACCAGACACATACCGCATTGAATCCTGCATTGAAAAAAACCCAAAACTTCAGGTGAAAGGGGAATTTCACCGTGGCTTTGCCATAGCATCAGTGGCGACGTCCACGGACAGCGAATTTCGGCTCTATCAGGTCCATCCATCATTGACTTTATTTCGCCCAAAATTGTCCGTCTGTTTTGATCCAAATATAGCTGAAGGTCAGCCTCATCAGCTTGTACTCATTGAAATGCATGAGATACACGAATACAACTATACAATATTGCATATAGTATAAGTTTGATTATCTTTTTTATATACACAATATCATGAAATATATTGATATAAATTTTTAAAATCTAATTGAATAGCTTGTTAGATGTTCTGATAGACAGAATGACTGAAAATTACCTGTAATTTAAAATCATTAGTTTACAATATTTACAATATCACAACAGAATTTATTACAATTTATAACCGTCATGTCTCAAAACTGGGAGAAGCAGAAAGAGCAAGTCATTCACCCAACATTTGTTCCTCAGGACGGTAACACAACGACACACGGATAATTTCAAGCAACAACATTTCTGAAAACGTTTGGAATTTGATAAAGTTGTTATATTAATTATCAGTTTCTGTCCCAAACTATTATTTTCTCTAGGCTAAAGTTAGCAAGTCTGCTTGGATACTTGCATGCTAGTTAACACTAACTTAGTTGCTAGCTAATTAGATAGTAAGGCGGGAAAGCAGGGTTAACATATTTGATAGTTGTACTGTCAGCTAGTTTACTGTATCGGTCTAGCTAACTACGGTTAGCTATGTTTTCTGGTAACGGGTGTGGAGTAATTGTTTTTTGACAGAACTTTATTTTTATTAACTAGCTAGAGTCCAACATCAACTTTACTCTCTGGGTACCTACTGTGAAGCTGGTTGGTTTGCTAACTAACTGTAGTATGGGTTAGCTATCTAGCTAGCTAATAACGTTAGCTCACAGTAGATAGGGCATTAATATGTTACAATTAAGAGGAGAATGTGCTAAATGCAGTGACCAAAATTAACTAGCTAAGAAGCCTGTCAAAATGTAGTTCAAACTTGCTCTCAGTGTATTCATTACAACAGTTTGTTTACTATTTACCTTCATAAACTTTTTTCAGAAAATGAAAAAGAGTGAAGATTATAATTATACATCCACAACTGATCAAGACCAGAGCAGTTTCCCATGAATTATGCCAGGAAGTGGATTGTTCCACAAAATGTGTGTATTTTTATTCCCTCTGATATTTTATGTATAAATTATGCACTAATTCAAAAAGGCACCTATTTTGGGGAATGACTCAAAATGTACTACAAAATTTAAACTTGTGTTAATTAAAGTTGAACGTCGATCCATTAGAATATTATTGAAATGTTGAACAATATGTATTATTCTAAGTAAAATGTCACTTTTATTTGCAATCAACTTGTCTGTCAGGATCCTCTTGTGTGTAACGGATGTGAAACGGATAGTTTAGTTAGCGGTGTTTGCGCTAAATAGCGTTTCAATCGGTGACGTCACTTGCTCTGAGTCCTTAAAACAACAACCTGAAAAATACTTATTTTCAACTTTCAACCAAAACCTAACAAGCATAGTCGTCTTTTCAACATCTTTTTTAAAGACTGTTTGCTGGGTGGGCAACTGGCTCCGATTATGATTAAAATTTGTGTCCGTTTCTTTCTCACTGGCAAAATAAGTGAGCTAGACTTTGTTTGGTCCTACGTCGATAACATCGTTTGTTTGTCACTGGTATGGGCTAAATATCCTAAACCTCGACTGTGATGGCAGCAAGCTAAAACCAGGGGGAGATCATTCAGGTTCTGTTTCATCTGCTGCTGGCTTAACGGTTTTTTTCACATGTAATTGATTAAATGAGATTTGTATTCTCTAAAGATTGTAATTGTGTTAATTTTTGTTGAATATTGAAGAACAATCCTATCAGCCGTTTTCCACACCAAAATGTGAACTACAATTTGGTGCGCACAATTTTACTATGTACAGTAAGGTCCCCATGTGTCATCAAAATTACGATTTTGTGTTAGTGGTTTATATATGCGGAGAGTATAAACTGTACAATTGTAAACGAATAAATAATGGTTCAAGATAGTACCCATGTATATTAGTTAATATACTGCACCAACTACATAAATATATTATCGGGTCCATTGT
The DNA here is from genome assembly GCF_023373465.1 of Oncorhynchus keta. NCBI lineage: Eukaryota > Metazoa > Chordata > Actinopteri > Salmoniformes > Salmonidae > Oncorhynchus > Oncorhynchus keta. The sequence continues at coordinate 60,981 of NW_026283153.1, read as the reverse complement.
CTTCTATTTGGACTGTAAAACGCAGACAGCGGGCGCCGCCATTTTACCAGCTCGTGAGATTTTTGTTTGACACACAAAACCAATAATATATTAAACGAACTCAGAAATCTCAAATAAATTGCATTTTTAATATTACCTTGACGAAATGGTGTACATTAAGTCAGACAAACCCAAAATCTCAAGCTATATGACTTGTAAAATCGTTTTTAACATAATAAACCTGGCAATCCCTTGACGGATTTGTAACCTATCATGTTATGATATGTTCTTTCGATTTTAGATAGCACGTTTAAACTATTACCTACCTGTAGTAATAACTAAAAACGGAGACAAAAAGCACCGTCTTCACAGCACAGATTCTGAACAATGGTGTGCGGCCATAGAGATAGATAGAGGACTCATCTTTGTATCTGTGTCGTTGTAGCGTCTGTGATAGAATGCGCAGCGGCGCTGAGGGGGATTCGATTAATCTGGCCCCCGGATAGGCGTGTTTTGCACGGATTCGTTTTGGTTTTGGACAGGTGCCACATTCAAAGCCCACAGGGAAGTCAAGCTACAAACAAAAGTGATGTAATTAAGTACTTGGAGTAATGAGTAGGATTCTGTGTTTTCACATGAAAAAGTTATTGATTTTGATAAAGATAGCTTTATCTGCCTTCCCAATTAAACCTGGTTTTAAAAATTAGAACAAATATTTTATGGAAAATAGATTTTTTTCTGGATGATGCACCATGCTGCCTTGTTGACAAAATGACCGAAAGCCGCAGATTACTGTTGCTATTTGAGAAGGGCACTAATCCCTTGCCACATTTGCCTGTTCACCGTTTACATCACGGGCCATAGACCGGTGCCCCGTGGCTCAGCATAATCCCTACTGACGAGCCAGCTGGAGATGACTCCAACAGAGTCAGGAGGGATCAGCCAATGAAGTTGGAAGTACCACCCAGTTGAATACATTAAAATGGTGGAAGCCAGCAATGCATTGAGTTATATTAACAACGAGAGACAGCCTCCAAGATGGCCGACATAATCTACTCACGGTCAGATACGCCTATTCAAGGAGGCTGACATCTTGCTAGTTCCGGTTTCAGGAGCCAATTAGTAAATGCCCGTGAAGGTCTGTGCCGTTTAAGATAAGGGAGGATAGTTATTTTTGAATGAGCATGGCCTTATTTCTATAACAGCATATTGGATGACTATCATTCATATGCCATTCACCAGCACCGCCTTGCACACTCTTGCCTGTATCTATCTGATCTGGGGTGTAATCATTAGTCCAACAGTTGCAAACAAGAGTTGGACAAAATTGGACAAATTCCGGTATGTTTATCTTTCTTTTGTTTGGTTCCATTTAAGGAAAGTTTTTCAACAGAATCGGTGGAATAAATACACCCTGATCGCACACAAACACAGTTCACTTTCAAAGCAGCCACATACAAACAGCAGATCCTGGACTATCAATTTACTTCAGTCAGTCTGTCTCATCTTCCAATGTCAGGAATCCATCACATTGAATGAGCAGGTCCTGGACAAGAGCGCGTGAGAAATGTCCATTGTTTTTCCTTCTGTATGCAGGACAAGCTCTTCCATGTAATGGCATGAATATACAAAGTTAATAACTTTAGCTGTGATTTGTGGGGAAATCGGCCTTTAAGACAATTCATGGACAAATTCCATTGATATGTTTGGCACAAAGGTTATAACGAAACTGTCTTGAGTTCTTCAATAAGGCCATTCTACTGCCAACGTTTGTCTATGGAGATTGCATGGTTGTGTGCCTCGATTTTATACACCTGTCAGCAACGGGTGTGGCTGAAGGGGTGTCCACATTTGAAGGGGTGTCCACATACTTTGGGCAATATTGTGTGTAAACAGTGGCCTATGGAATCAAGTGAGTTCTGTTTTGCTACTTGTCGGCTACTTTCTGTAATGTGTCACAATAGACACTGAGTGTATAAAACATTAGAAACACCTCAATACTGAGTTGCACCCCTTTACTCTCAGAACAGCCTCAATTTATCGGGGCATGTACTCTACAAGGTGTCCAAAGTGTTCTACAGGGATGCTGGTCCTTATTGACTCCAATGCTTCCCACACTTGTGTCAATTTGGCTGGTAGTTGACTGAATTCACTAATGTTCATGTAACCATTCCTGGACAATCCCAGCCTTGTGGCATGGGGCATTATCCTGCTGTTAAAAATCACGAGAACACGAAACAAAATAAGAAAGGAGAATGAACGAAACAGTCCTGTCTGGTGTAGACACAAAACAATCACCCACGCAAGACAATAGAAAACCGGCTTCTTATATATGGTTCTCAATCAGGGACAATGAATGACAGCTGCCTCTGATTGAGAACCATACCAGAACAAATACAGAAATAGAAAATCATAGAAAAACTAACATAGACAACCCACCCAACTCACGCCCTGACCATACTAAAACAAAGACATAACAAAGGAACTAAGGTCAGAACGTGACTATTACCTACGGCTGAAAGTAACTTTTGGTTACTGGATCGGCAGTCACTCACCAGCATTCCTACCTGAAATACAACTTTCCTGAATTGGATCCTTGGTTTGTACCCCATGAGGCAATTCAACTGCTCCCTGGTGCTGCTCCCAGGCGCTGCTCCCAGGTGCTGCTCCCTGGTGCTGCTCCCAGGCGCTGATCCCGGGCGCCGCTCCCAGGTGCTGCTCCAGGGCGCCGCAGACTGAGAAGAGGTGTGCGGTGTGGACTTTTGGTTCGACTCACGGTAGGTTTTGACCAGAAGCAGAACCTATTCAAGTAAGTCAGGCCACTGTGTGTTGGCTGATGAGCTGCTAGCTAGCAATTTTACATACTAGAGTTAAGTTAAATATCAGCTGGCTAACACCATATTAGCTTGTTATCTTAATGTTCACCTATTTATCATTGTAAATTAAAAATTCATTACCCAGATGCGTTTGTAGATATCAGCAATGGAAGAGGGTGAAAGGATTTTCTGCTCCAGCTGTCAGAAAAGGACAACTATGAAGACAGACAGAGATAAGTCAGGGCTGTCTAATTGGAATATAATGAAGCTTGTTTCTTTGCGATGTCTGTCCTCAGATATGGAGAGCTGTGAAAGCCTGTCTACAGATGAAGAGGTCCCAGTGAAGATGAAGAGGTCCCAAGAGACTGTCTGCAGATGGAGAGGTCCCAGTGAAGGTCCCAAGAGACTGCAGCCACATTCTTGTATGCCATAGGATTTGTGTGTACTTATGTTAGCACATGTTGTACTCAACAATACAGTACAAATTCACACACAATGTAGGCTACAAACGTATTAAATCAAATCAAAAGTTTATTTGTCACGTGCGCTGAATACAACAGGACCTTACAGTGAAATGCTTACTTACAGGCTCTAACCAATAGTGCGAAAAAAAGGACGTGTGTGTGTGTGTAGGTAAGTAAAGAAATAAAACAACAGTAAAAAGACATTTGAAAATAAGAGTAGCAAGGCTATATACAGACACCTGTTAGTCAGGCTTATTGAGGTAGTATGTACATGTAGGGATGGTTAAAGTGACTATGCATATATGATGAACAGAGTGTAGCAGTAGCGTAAAAAGAGGGCTTGGCGGATGGTGGGACACAATACAGATAGCCCTGTTAGCCAATGTGTGGGAGCACTGCTTGGTCGGGCCAATTGAGGGAGTATGCACATGAATGTATAGTTAAAGTGACTATGCATATAAGATAAACAGAGAGTAGCAGCAGTGTAAAAGAGGGGTTGGGGGGGCACACAATGCAAATAGTCCGGGTAACCATTTGGTTACCTGTTCATGAGTCTTATGGCTTGGGGCTATTACAACTGTAGCAGGCCAATCCTGCTCCTGGAGGTCTGCTGGGTGTGCAGGCGTCTCTTCCCACCCTGCACTAACACACCTTATACAAACGTATCAATCCTAATGACTTGATAATAATGTGTATTATTGTTGGGCTGGAATAGAAGTCTGCTCACCCAGTAGATCAGGAAGTGGATCAAGGTTGGCCACCTCTGGTATGGATATTTTAGTTTTTCTAAAATTGATGCTTTAGTAATAATAGCATACTTACTAAGATGTCTAACATTTACAAACAAGGTAGCTTATTTCTACATTGAAATTATATGTTGATTCATTACATTTTTATTAATTGTTTAAACTTGTTTTAATTGTAACGTAAAAATATCGTAACGACCCTGGGTTTATAAGCGCGGAAATCGACTCTGCCGCTGGAGCGAGCATGCTTTTGTGGCAGTTGACAGCGCGCCGGACCTCGGGCTCGAAGGTCGACAGCGCGCCGGACCACGGGCTCGAAGGTTCGAAGGTCGACAGCGCGCCGGACCTCGGGCTCGAAGGTCGAGGGTTCGAGACCTGCTCCCTGCCGTTTCATTACAATAGTATCCAAGATGAACTAGTGTCAATGTTCATTCATTACAGATCAATCAAAAAGGTGTGAAGGGGATCTGTCTCTAACTTGTCTGTGTCTCTGTGTTGCTGTCTCAAATGAACACGACCTTTTTGTCCAGTTGTAATCTCTCTGAGCGGTTTTATTTGATTGTCATGCTGTCTCAGGATATCATCCATTTAGCTGCTTATCATAATGGCATGCATTACCAATGCAACCATATGTCTACAGTATGATGGCATTACTGGTCTAACGGACATGTGCAATCAATGTGCCCCTTGTCATTATACATCAGCAGCAGACAATAGCTGAACTCATATTGTTGAGCTAGCTATATGTTCTACATTTGAAATAGATCATGTATATGAGGTTAACCATAAGCCAGATTTGTGACATGATTTATCTGACATTAATTTGTTTAGTGCAAATTCAACCCTTGTATTCTAGGTACATGATATTTTATTTCAGCTCATGAAACATGGGACCAACAGTTGACATTTTGCATTTATATATTTTTCAGTGTATCTTCACTGAGTGAACAAAACATTAAGGACACCTATTCAGTTAAAACCTTTTGCCCTCAGAACAGCCTGAATTCGTCAGGGCATGGACTGGGAATGATGGTGTTGATGTGAGCCATGACCAGCCTTTCAAAGCACTTCATAGCTACAGACCAACAGAGTCCAACGGGTCGGTTGTCATTTAGGCAGGTTACCTTGGTGTTCTTGGGCACAGGGACTATGGTGGTCTGCTTCTCTACCTGCACTTGCCCGCCTGTCCAACATCACTACTCTGGACGGCTCTGACTTAGAATACGTGGACAACTACAAATACCTAGGTGTCTGGTTAGACTGTAAACTCTCCTTCCAGACCCATATCAAACATCCCCAATCCAAAGTTAAATCTAGAATTGGCTTCCTATTTCACACAAAGCATCCTTCACTCATGCTGCCAAACATACCCTTGTAAAACTGACCATCCTACCAATCCTCGACTTTGGCGATGTCATTTACAAAATAGCCTCCAATACCCTACTCAACAAATTGGATGCAGTCTATCACAGTTTAATCCGTTTTGTCACCAAAGCCCCATATACTACCCACCATTGCGACCTGTACGCTCTCGTTGGCTGGCCCTCGCTTCATACTCGTCGCCAAACCCACTGGCTCCATGTCATCTACAAGACCCTGCTAGGTAAAGTCCCCCTTATCTCAGCTTGCTGGTCACCATAGAATCTCCCACCTGTAGCACACGCTCCAGCAGGTATATCTCTCTAGTCACCCCCAAAACCAATTCTTTCTTTGGCCGCCTCTCCTTCCAGTGCTCTGCTGCCAATGACTGGAACGAACTACAACAATCTCTGAAACTGTAAACACTTATCTTCCTCACTAGCTTTAAGCACCAACTGTCAGAGCAGCTGCACCTGTACATAGCCCACCTATAATTTAGCCCAAACAACTACCTCTTTCCCTACTGTATTTAATTTATTTATTTATTTTGCACCCCATTATTTTTATTTGTACTTTGCACATTCTTCCATTGCAAATCTACCATTCCAGTGTTTTACTTGCTATATTGTATTTACTTTGCCACCATGGCATTTTTTTGCCTTTACCTCCCTTATCTCACCTCATTTGCTCACATCATATTTAGACTTTTTTATACTGTATTATTGACTGTATGTTTGTTTTACTCCATGTGTAACTCTGTGTTGTTGTATGTGTCGAACTGCTTTGCTTTATCTTGGCCAGGTCGCAATTGTAAATGAGAACTTGTTCTCAACTTGCCTACCTGGTGAAATAAAGGTGTTCTCAACTGGCCTACCTGGTTAAATAAAGGTGTTCTCAACTTGCCTACCTGGTTAAATAAATGTGTTCTCAACTTGCCTACCTGGTTAAATAAAGGTGTTCTCAACTTGCCTACCTGGTTAAATAAAGGTGTTCTCAACTAGCCTACCTGGTTAAATAAAGGTGTTCTCAACTTGCCTACCTGGTTAAATAAAGGTGTTCTCAACTTGCCTACCTGGTTAAATAAAGGTGTTCTCAACTGGCCTACCTGGTTAAATAAAGGTGTTCTCAACTGGCCTACCTGGTTAAATAAAGGTGTTCTCAACTTGCCTACCTGGTTAAATAAAGGTGTTCTCAACTGGCCTACCTGGTTAAATAAAGGTGTTCTCAACTTGCCTACCTGGTTAAATAAAGGTGTTCTCAACTTGCCTACCTGGTTAAATAAAGGTGTTCTCAACTGGCCTACCTGGTTAAATAAAGGTGTTCTCAACTGGCCTCCCTGGTTAAATAAAGGTGTTCTCAACTGGCCTCCCTGGTTAAATAAAGGTGTTCTCAACTGGCCTCCTGGTTAAATAAAGGTGTTCTCAACTGGCCTACCTGGTTAAATAAAGGTGTTCTCAACTGGCCTCCCTGGTTAAATAAAGGTGTTCTCAACTGGCCTACCTGGTTAAATAAAGGTGTTCTCAACTGGCCTACCTGGTTAAATAAAGGTGTTCTCAACTAGCCTACCTGGTTAAATAAAGGTGTTCTCAACTAGCCTATCTGGTTAAATAAAGGTGTTCTCAACTTGCCTACCTGGTTAAATAAAGGTGTTCTCAACTGGCCTACCTGGTTAAATAAAGGTGTTCTCAACTAGCCTACCTGGTTAAATAAAGGTGTTCTCAACTTGCCTACCTGGTTAAATAAAGGTGTTCTCAACTTGCCTACCTGGTTAAATAAAGGTGTTCTCAACTTGCCTACCTGGTTAAATAAAGGTGTTCTCAACTAGCCTACCTGGTTAAATAAAGGTGTTCTCAACTAGCCTACCTGGTTAAATAAAGGTGAAATAAAAATACATTTAAAAAACATGTAGGTATTACAGACTCAGTCAGGGACAGGTTGAAAATGTCAGTGAAGACACCTGCCAGTTGGTCAGGACATGCTCTGAGTACACATCCAGGTAATCTGTCTGGCCCTACGGCCTTGTTAATGTTGACCTGTTTAAAGATCTTACTTAACAGGGACTGTCTAATTTGTATTTTTTTTTACTATATTGCAGATATTCAGAGATGCAGAGAATGAAGTTGTGTTCCCCTGTCATCATCTCCATGTGACAGTTGAGGCCTATACATTCATATCAGTTGTTTCCCCTGTTGTAAATTAAGTTTTCCTTATTTCTATTGTGGATTGTGTTTCTGTAGGCCAATGGAAAGTCTACAAAACTATGAGCAAAGCAGCCTATGTATTGAATACATGGAATTGGATTGTGATGATACCGATGATTGAATCGTACACACAATGTGCAAATATTAATATGTTTCATTTATCAGTAATTAAATGTGATGTGTATGAAGTTGTTTGGTGAAATATGCATAAAAGGAGAGTAATTACCCATAATTCTGCACCTTTGTATCGTTGTACTTCCAGTTTTGATCATCATGATTTAGGGACTGCTGTAATATTTGTGTTGTGGAGAAATGACCAGGCAGGAGACGGGAGTATAGTTAGTTTTCGTTTAGTCAAAAGTAGTAGTAGTAGTAACACTGCCGTAATACATTACTGCTTAGTAACAGCATAGTAACTAATATAAACAGATGTAGATCCCAGATACTACAACTGAAAAGAACATTTATGATCTACTGGGATTTTTAAAAGACAGACTAACTTTCTGTTTTGTCGGCTTGCATTCAATAAATAAGTATAGTTGTGTCAATCTTTTTGCTGGCAGTCGTGCTCTTTTGATGAACGGATTTGCAATTTTGATGGTATTATATTTTTTATGAATGTTTGTTTTTTAAAAAGACAAGTACATTTTCAAAAAGCATTTACTGTTTTGCAAAAGTTGTTTTGTGTTCCAAAAAATAATTGTAGGCGATTATGAGAAACTGTAATACATGAAGACGGTTGCTCCCTGATTAAATAGTACACCCTGCTGGACAAACGAGCTTACTGCACCTGGTATTCCCAGGCAGCGTACCATACAAGTACTAACCAGGCCCGACCCTGCTTAGCTTCCGAGACCAGGCGTATTGAGACTGATATGGTCGTAAGCCAGGGACTGTATTGTGTATATATGATCTGTAATAATGCCGTAAGCGAAGGAATAACTCTTGCTACACTATATCAAGTTTTTGTCACTTGAAAAAGTGCAGTGTAAGATCATAGAAATATAAATAATGGGATAAACAGACAGTTACTTTAACACAGGCAGATGAGTTACAAACCTTGTATACATTTAACGACATATATTTGAGTCTTGTGAAAATAGCAGGCCTATCAAATATTAACTTCAGACAAATACATCAGATAACGTTACCGGTATGTGAGGCAGTCCATGTTACCAGAACATGACTTTAGTACATTTCATAGTTTATATTGTATAGTCTTCTTGTGTATATATATCCAAATCATAAGTGTTTTTGACTACTTTAGTACTTTGTGTATATGTTTGATCGTGTGTATTGCGCTGTTGAGGAGAGCTTGCAAGTAAGCATTTTACTGTACCGTTTACACCCTGTCTAGCTACGTGACGAAAACTTTTTTTTAAAGATTAACGCACCATTCACATCTGCTCAATATAACGGTGACCGACTTGACCAGCACTGTCTTGCCACCACTGACACTAAGATGAACTGTGTGTGTGACAATACAATATAGACTAAAACGAAACCATGCTTGATTTATATTTACAACGACAGGGGGTGCACCGTTCCTAGAGGTACTGCAATACCAGGTCGATGCGTGGAGTGGACGGAGCAAGCCCCTATTCCATCTCCCTATTCCAAAAATCAATTTAATATATGGTCCCCAGATAGGGGACGTATCAGATATTAAACTGATAAGAACAGATTTTTTTTTTTTTAATAATAATTTTTATTTTAATTTCACATTCAAATACAATTACAAATTTAGTGCATAACGTTGTACATAACATGGATACTTACAAACAGTATCAAAAAGTACCATAACAATATAAGAATATCTAAACTCTTAAAAGAAGTGCTGTTCTTCAGAACCTGACCAGTATTATTGGCCTATATTCAAGATTAACATGCCTCTAACAATCTCCAAAAACAATACAAACAATTCTATAAATAAAAATATATACATATGCCAAAATGCACTCTGGATAAACCTCCGTGTATATAAAATATCTACAAAGGCCTAGTTTACATTCCAATTGTACTTATGTAATACACTTATATATCGGTTATAAAACCATTTACAATGACGGGTAAATCCCTTTCCATCTCTGTTTTACTGATGCAATGCCCCCCTTATCTATTTCGAATTGTATTCTTTTCCAAACTTCCTGTTTTATAAATTGAACCAATCCCGTCGGTGACCACTTGAGGGTGTCATTGACTGCACCACATCTGGCCTCCCAAAGTTTGGTCTTGATAAGGGACACCAGAGTCACTAATGCTAATAATTGCACCCTTTCCACATTTTTTATTTCAAGTTTGGCAACCCCTTCATAATCAATGTTTTTTAAAATCTCAAAAAATTGTTTACTTTTTCCCCACACTAATTGAGCAAAAGAACATTCCCATAAAACATGGAGAATTGTTTCAATTGCGAAACAGTTGTCCCTGGGACAGAATTTATTCAGAGTCAAATTATGATCGTATAAAGTTGAACGGACCGGAAGACGTCTGTGTAAAACAAGCCAATTAAAATCTTTCAGTCTGTTATCTAACCCTTTTAATTGTGTCCGTATCCAGGTGGAAGGCGATATTGGTAATCTGTCTCTTGGACGACAATTTTCTATTCATTTTGCGTATAGCAATCTGTGGTTGATTACATTTTCTTTTACTTTGCAGACAGGGGTTTTCCTTGCCCATTCCACTATTTTCTTAAAATGTAACGGGATAATTTCAGCTTTTGGCTTACTATTATCCCACTTCACCATGAACCTTAACGGTACAGACAGCCAGAATTTGATTAAAATGTGACATTTGTGTACAGAAGACGACAAAAGACAACAAATGTTTGAGTAGAACAACGCATCTAGTTTGAGAGGAATGTGAGGGAAATCCCTTCCGATCTCTACGGAAGTACTCATATCCCCCCCAACAGAAATTAAACAGTACCCGTATGAACGTTTTTCGAAGGGACACCGGCATGGGAAACACATAGGCAAAGTGAAGTAATGAAGGCAGAATGTCCGCCTTCAGCACTAGCACCTTCCCACTAAAAGATAGTCGCCTCACTTACCACAGTCCCAATCTTTTATGAATTGATAATAGTTTTTTCTTTCCAATTAAACATGTCATCTTTAATTTCATTTCCGAAAGATATACCGAGCACTACCATTGGTCCTGTGCACACAGTCAAACCACATAACTGATCTGTTCTCCATTTCCACTGGCCGAGAAGCGATACCCACAATGGTTTCGGGAGGAAGTAGCCGTTCTCCGACACGTCAAATTTGACGATGGTTACACCAAAATGAGCTCTGTATACTATTTTCCCCCATAAAAAAAGATTATGCTTTAAAAAAAATGGCGGCATGGATTGCGAGTGATCAACGTCAGGAATCACCAGGTTTGACTGTTACAAAGTAACACAGTTGAAGGTTCTAAAGTCATGTGGTCATCCGCCCTCCAATCAGAAATGAGAGAATGCGTTGTTAAATTAAAACCATATTAACAGCTAAATTGGAATAATAATATATCACGGGTGGGGGTGAAGGGAAACAATTTGGAGATAATATAGACACAAAATTAGATCTTGTATCAAATATCTCTGGTAGCGTTTCTGCCACAACGGAACTGAAGCAATTGTCCACTTGATGGCGCCAGAGTTCCACCGACCGCTGCTTTTTCCAAGCTGTCCCGTGTGGTACATAAAACTGCATGACTTCAATACATCATCAACGCAAGAAATGTGAACAATAAAAATAGCCTATGTATTTTTTTTTCTGTTGAGCGTTGTATGTTAAGGCCATTGTGAGGAGGCCTTCATAAAGTTGCCCTCATAAATTACTAGAGGACAAACGTCAAAGATCCTATGGTCCTGGCTGCCTAAATGTTTCCTCCTCATAATAAAGGTGGCAGTTTTGAAATGGTTGTGCTTTTTGTATTGCTCTGACTTCATGGGGCCTACTGGAATGAATGGGCTGCTTATTTATTTATTTATTTTACCTTTATTTAACCAGGCAAGTCAGTTAAGAACAAATTCTTATTTTCAATGACGGCCTAGGAACAGTGGGCTAACTGCCTGTTCAGGGGCAGAACGACAGATTTGTACATTGTCAGCTCGGGGATTTGAGCTTGCAACCTTTCGGTTACTAGTCCAATGCTCTAACCACTAGGCTACCCTGCCTCATCATGAAGTGCTTTGAGAGACTAGTCAAGGACCACCTCCACCCTACCTGACACCCTAGACCCACTCCAATTTGCTTACCGCCCAAATAGGTCCACAGACGATGCAATCTCAACCACACTGCCCTAACCCATCTGGACAAGAGGAATACCTATGTGAGAATGCTGTTCATAGACTACAGCTCGGCATTTAACACCATAGTACCCTCCAAGCTCGTCATCAAGCTTGAGACCCTGGGTCTCGACCCCGCCCTGTACAACTGGGTACTGGACTTCCTGAAGGGCCGCCCCCAGGTGGTGAGGGTGGGCAACAACATCTCCACCCCGCTGATCCTCAACACTGGGGCCCCACAAGGGTGCGTTCTGAGCCCTCTCCTGTACTCCCTGTTCACCCACGACTGCGTGGCCATGCACACCTCCAACTCAATCATCAAGTTTGTTGACGACACTACAGTGGTAGGCTTGATTACCAACAACAACGAGACGGCCTACAGGGAGGAGGTGAGGGGCCTCGGAGTGTGGTGTCAGGAAAATAACCTCACACTCAACGTCAACAAAACTAAGGAGATGATTGTGGACTTCAGGAAACAGCAGAGGGAACACCCCCCTATCCACATCGATGGAACAGTAGTGGAGAGGGTAGTAAGTTTTAAGTTCCTCAGCGTACACATCACAGACAAACTGAATTGGTCCACCCACACAGACAGCATCGTGAAGAAGGCGCAGCAGTGCCTCTTCTACCTCAGGAGGCTGAAGAAGAAGAAGAAGTCTCGTTCCTCACCCCCAGCCCCTCTCCAAACACATAGGTGAAATATTTAAGTTAATGGCCAAGTTAGCAGCCAACACTGGTCTAATTTCATAAGGTAACACACAAACAAAGTTGACTTTTAAAAATTAAAATAACAAAATGTACACATTATTTACAATGACTGTACTTACAACACGCCCTAAACACAACATTGTGCTGCTGGTCCCAAGTCTCTTTCTGCTGTAAAGCACTTCTATCTACTTGTAGGCTGGCTGGGTATTCAAACCTCTTGATGGCCGGGTGGGGGTTTGTTGTGGAGCCAGAGAGAGCAGCAGTCACTCTAAGTGGGGGATGGAGGACTTGAATGTTGTCTCTTTGTAGTCAGTCTTATCACTAAAGCAAAATCTGTAAGAACTCAAGTTCATTACTTATTATATTGAACCTTTATTTTAGCAATACATCAAATATACGACAGCACATCTATAAACATATATTATATTGAGTGGAGAACACTGTGGTTAAGGTTGTGTACAAATTTATTTACTTTTAAAATGAACCTTTATTTAAATTAGGCAAGTCAGTACAAATAATTATTTACAATGATGCCTAACCCGGCCAAACCCGGTCGACGCTGGGACAATTGTGCACCACCCTATGGGACTTCCAATCACGGCCGGATGTGATGCAGCCTGGAATCGAACCAGGTACTGCAGTGTGTTAGACGACCCGTGCCAGTCGGGTGCCCAACGTGTTTTATATGTTGACTTTGATATGTTGTGGCTTTCGGATTTACAATATAAAAGAATATAAATAGAAATTCTTGTATTTCACTTACCAGTCTAATGTAACGTCAGCATCCTCTCCTTTAGCTGTTGTCTATTACATTTTTCTGCAAGAATATCAGCCAAAATCTGTATACTTGGACTTTGATTGAGCTTTTCCAGTATTAGTAGCCATATTGTAAGTTCAACATTTGCAAAACACACAGTTTTCATAATTTCATAACTCACAGATCTGCGTAACGCGTCAGAAATTGTGCGACAGATACAGGGTTTCCTCATACTACTGTAAAGCCCAGCTCATTGGCTATCAAGCCCGATTGGTGCTCAACGTGACAACGTTACAGTCAATCAAGTGAAATGACAGATTTTTTTATGGAATGTCTTCATAGGCCTACAGATGCCCATTATCAGCAAACATCACTCCTGTGTTCCAGCGGCACGTTGTGTTAGCTACTCCAGGTTTATCATTTTAAAAAGCTAATTGATCATTAGAAAATCATTTTGCAATTATGTTAACACAGCTGAAAACTGTTGTTCTGATTAAAGAAGCAATAAAATTGTCCTTCGGACCAGTTGAGTATCTGGAGCATCAGCATTTGTGGGTTCGATTATAGGCTCAAAATGGCTAGAAACAAATAACTTTCTTCTGAAACATGTCACTCTATTCTTGTTCTGAGAAATGAAGGCTATTCCATGTGAGAAATTGCCAAGAAACTGAAGATCTCATACAACGATCTCGTACTACTCCCTTCACAGAACAGTGTTGCACTGGCTCTAACCAGAAAAGAAAGACTAGTGGGAGGCCCCGGTGCACAACTGAGCAAGTGGACACGTACACTAGTGTCTAGTTTGAGAAACAGACGCCTCACAAGTCCTCAACTGACAGCTTCATTAAATAGTACCCGCAAAACACCAGTCTCAACGTCAACAGTGAAGAGGCGACTCTGGTATGCTGGCTTTCTAGGCAGAATTGCAAAGAAAAAGCCATATCTCAGACTGGCCAATAAAAGATTAAGATGGGCAAAAGAAAACAGACATTGGACAGAGGAACTCTGCCTAGAAGGACAGCATCCCGGAGTCGCCTCTTCACTGTTTAGACTCATGTTTTGCGGGTACTATTTAATGAAGCTGCCAGTTGAGGATGTGAGGCGTCTGTTGACCTGAACTCAAACAAGGTTCAGAATGTCCGCTGACTACCCTTCTATATAGTAAACCCTTAAGTTATTCCATTTTCATCTCACATGATTTTACATACATTGTTCAATGTTTATCATTTCAATAGCTCCTTGGTAATGTGACCTACTGGCCTCAAACTACTTTCAGAATGTCCACTGACTGGCCGAGACGGGCACCGCGAAGGCATCCAGTGCGTTAACGCCACTGATCCCGGAGAAGCTGGCTGGAGCCCCGGGGAGAGTTCTCTTTTCTTTGTGAAGGCCTAGAGGCTAGGAGTCAGAGGTCACCAGGTCAATGGGGGCCTGTCTGGAGGTCAGGAAGGCCCCAAGGAGAAGGCCCAAGTGAATTGGTGTGTAAGTGACACTGTCCTTCAGGGGGGCAGGGGTGGCCGGACTCAGGTGCTGGGGGCAGCACTCAGTCTGTGGAGGTTGGGTTGGAGATTTGGTCTCTGAGCTGATAAAAGCGGGAGGGTCACCAAGTGCACAGAGCTTGTTTCAGGTTACCAGGTGCATACGGAGACCTCCATCAAGGTGTGGGGCACTTCGAGTCCAAGTAGGGGCGGCCGGACTCTGGGGCTAGGGGCAGCACTCAGGCCATGGAAGTTGGAGTGAGGACTGAGCAGATAAAAGCAGGTGGGTCACCAGGAGCACAGAGCCTGTTTCGGGTTACCAGGTGCACGTGGTTCCTGACAGCGGGACTATAGAGATAGAGGTCTTTCCAGGGAGTAAGCTATACTCTAAGGCCAAAGGAGAGGGTTGTTGACCAGGTAAGGAGAGTAGGTGTGGAGGCCTGGAGGTCTGTAGTTCCGGGGAATAAGCTATACATTCTTAGGCCCAGGGAGAGGGTAGGCAGGCAGGGAGTGTAGGCCTAGAGGCTAGGAGTCAGAGGTCACCAGGTCAATGTGGGCCTGTCTGGAGGTCAGGAAGGCCCCAAGGAGAAGGCCCAAGTGAATTGGTGTGTGAGTGACGCTGTCCTTCAGGGGGGCAGAGCAGGCAAATGAATGTAACATTGTGTGAGATGAAAATGGACAAACAAAAGGATGTGTAATGTGTAGGCCCACTGAGTGGATATTCTGAAACTTGTTTGAAGTCAGTAGGTCACATGACCATGGAGCTATTGAAATTCAAATGTAAAAAAATTCTGTACTTTGTTTACGCTGACTAACTAATTCAACTATAGGAATACAAAATGCAGCTCACATTTCCACGTTTATTAGCTTTGAAAAAAATTGTGAAAATAAAACCTGTGCAATGTTGTGCGCAATTATTCCAACTTCATGACACTTATTTGGAGTCTGTGGCAAGTGGTTTGAAAGCTCGAATATCCAACCTGAAACTGGCTTTACCCCGGTCTCCGTAAGTAGGGTTTTCAGCTGTTACATTTGCCCATATTTGGCTCTGTGTAAACTACAATTCCGACGCTGTGTTTTAACGTTGAGAAATGTAAATAATCATCGCTTTCAAAACAGCATCCTCACGTTCAATATGACAGTCTGGTATGGTAATCTGAGCTGGTAGAGAGCATCCTCACGTTCAATATGACAGTCCGGTATGGTAATCTGAGCTGGTAGAGAGCATCCTCACGTTCAATATGACAGTCCGGTATGGTAATCTGAGCTGGTAGAGAGCATCCTCAAATTCAATATGACAGTACGGTATGGTAATCTGAGTGTGAGGCGCAAAAGCAAACTGACCAGAATAGTAAACACAGCCAGCAAAGCAATTGGTCGCACAGGCACATTTGAGCAGTCTGTTCCACAACGCAACCAAAAAGGCGGCACAGGCTGTCATTGGGGACCCCTCCCACCGTCTACACCCGCAGTTCCAGAGGTTTCCCTTCTGTTTGACGCTTAAGAACGCCCATCACCAAGAAGAACGTGTTCAAACATTCATTCGTTCCTTGTGTAACCGATGTGAAATGGTTAGCTAGTCAGCGGGGTGCGCGCTAATAGCGTTTCAATTGGTGACGTCACTCGCTCTGAGATCTTGAAGTAGTTGTTTCCCTTGCTCTGCAAGGGCCACGGCTTTTGTGGAGCAATGCTTCGTGGGAGGTAGTTGTAGATGTGTGCAGAGGATCCCTGGTTCGAGCCCAGGTAGGGACGAGGAGAGGGACAGAAGCAATACTGTTACACTTGTGCTGACTACTAAATGCAAAGTAAATTGTATCGATATATTGTAAATGAGAACTTGTTCTCAACTTGCCTACCTGGTTAAATAAAGGTGAAATAAATAAAAATAAAATAAATAAATGTACTTATTTATCTAGTGCAGTTGGAACAGTAGTCGTCGTGAGTGAATGTATGTCCTCTAAGTTGATAGTGTATGCAACATGATGGACTGTTTAAATATGATGTATGCGATTATTTATGAAGGTGATGTCAAAGACAAATTGGACAATAAAGTGTTATTCTATTCTAATAGTGTGTTGGGCCACCGCGAGCCACCAGAACAGCTTCAATGCGCTTTGGCAGAGATTCAACAAGTGTCTGGAACTTCACATGTTTTTTGGGGGGCCCCACACTGCTAAGCAAGGACGAGGAAGTGATCCCCACACTGCTAAGCAAGGACGAGGAAGTGATCCCCACACTGCTAAGCAAGGACGAGGAAGTGATCCCCACACTGCTAAGCAAGGACGAGGAAGTGATCCCCACACTGCTAAGCAAGGACGAGGAAGTGATCCCCACACTGCTAAGCAAGGACGAGGAAGTGATCCCCACACTGCTAAGCAAGGACGAGGACGTGATCCCCACACTGCTAAGCAAGGACGAGGAAGTGATCCCCACACTGCTAAGCAAGGACGAGGAAGTGATCCCCACACTGCTAAGCAAGGACGAGGAAGTGATCCCCACACTGCTAAGCAAGGACGAGGAAGTGATCCCCACACTGCTAAGCAAGGACGAGGAAGTGATCCCCACACTGCTAAGCAAGGACGAAGGAAGTGATCCCCACACTGCTAAGCAAGGACGAGGAAGTGATCCCCACACTGCTAAGCAAGGACGAGGAAGTGATCCCCACACTGCTAAGCAAGCAAGGACGAGGAAGTGATCCCCACACTGCTAAGCAAGGACGAGGAAGTGATCCCCACACTGCTAAGCAAGGACGAGGAAGTGATCCCCACACTGCTAAGCAAGGACGAGGAAGTGATCCCCACACTGCTAAGCAAGGACGAGGAAGTGATCCCCACACTGCTAAGCAAGGACGAGGAAGTGATCCCCACACTGCTAAGCAAGGACGAGGAAGTGATCCCCACACTGCTAAGCAAGGACGAGGAAGTGATCCCCACACTGCTAAGCAAGGACGAGGAAGTGATCCCCACACTGCTAAGCAAGGACGAGGAAGTGATCCCCACACTGCTAAGCAAGGACGAGGAAGTGATCCCCACACTGCTAAGCAAGGACGAGGAAGTGATCCCCACACTGCTAAGCAAGGACGAGGAAGTGATCCCCACACTGCTAAGCAAGGACGAGGAAGTGATCCCCACACTGCTAAGCAAGGACGAGGAAGTGATCCCCACACTGCTAAGCAAGGACGAGGAAGTGATCCCCACACTGCTAAGCAAGGACGAGGAAGTGATCCCCACACTGCTAAGCAAGGACGAGGAAGTGATCCCCACACTGCTAAGCAAGGACGAGGAAGTGATCCCCACACTGCTAAGCAAGGACGAGGAAGTGATCCCCACACTGCTAAGCAAGGACGAGGAAGTGATCCCCACACTGCTAAGCAAGGACGAGGAAGTGATCCCCACACTGCTAAGCAAGGACGAGGAAGTGATCCCCACACTGCTAAGCAAGGACGAGGAAGTGATCCCCACACTGCTAAGCAAGGACGAGGAAGTGATCCCCACACTGCTAAGCAAGGACGAGGAAGTGATCCCCACACTGCTAAGCAAGGACGAGGAAGTGATCCCCACACTGCTAAGCAAGGACGAGGAAGTGATCCCCACACTGCTAAGCAAGGACGAGGAAGTGATTCCCATACTGCTAAGCAAGGACGAGGAAGTGATTCCCATACTGCTAAGCAAGGACGAGGAAGTGATTCCCATACTGCTAAGCAAGGACGAGGAAGTGATTCCCATACTGCTAAGCAAGGACGAGGAAGTGATTCCCATACTGCTAAGCAAGGACGAGGAAGTGATTCCCATACTGCTAAGCAAGGACGAGGAAGTGATTCCCATACTGCTAAGCAAGGACGAGGAAGTGATTCGCTGGTTGGGGTAAGGTTCTCAAAAACATGTGAAATCACAAAAAGTGTTTAAACCCTTTTATAAAATTACATTTACATCAAAAATAGTTTAATAGGACACTTCTCCTTTAATGGGAGGCAGACTGGGCATGGTTTTACATGTCTTTTTTATTTATATGTTTTATTTGACCTTTATTTAACCTTCATTTAACTAGGCAAGTCAGTTAAGAACAAATTCTTATTTTCAATGATGGCCTGGGAACAGTGGGTTAACTGCCTGTTCAGGGGCAGAACGACAGATTTGTACCTTGTCAGCTCGGGGGTTTCTATAGTCCAACACTCTAACCACTAGGCTACCCTGCTGCCAACCAGAGATTGTTTGAGCTACTACATTCAAAATGTGATAGGAACAACTGTCTGCGACAAATTAGTATTGGTATTATATCTCTAAATCAAACAGGCAAGGTGTGACTGAGTTGTTGTAAAACAGGAAACTTCTCCTTTAACTTAGAACTACCCCTCCCAGATCCGGGAGAATTGTAATCAACTGACACTAATTAGCATAACGCAATGGACAACAAAATATTACTAGAAAATATTCAGAAAATCACAAGTGAAATATATTGAAACACATCTTAGCCTTTTGTTAAATCACCCTGTCATCTCAGGTTTTACAGCCAAAGCTAGACAAGCATTTGTGTAAGTTTATCGATAGCCTAGCATAGCATTATGTCCAGCTAGCAGCAGGTAACTTGGTCACGAAAATCAGAAAAGCAATCAAATAAATCGTTTACCTTTGATGAACTTCGGATGTTTTCACTCACAAGACTCCCAGTTAGACAGCAAATGTTCATTTTGTCCCATAAAGATGATTTTTTATAGCCGAAATACCTCATTTTGTTCTTCACGTTTGGTTGAGAAATCCACCGGAAACTGCGGTCACGGACAAAGCCGAAAAATATTCCAAATTAGATCCATAATCTCGACAGAAACATGGCAAATGTTTTTTATAATCAATCCTCAAGGTGTTTTTCAAATATCTATTCGATAATATATCAACCCGGGCAGTTGGCTTCCCAGTAGGAGCAAGAGGCACAAGGGCCGCCTTTGTCGCTGACGCAATGTTGTCGTTCACGCTCAATTTTCAAAATAAAAAGCCTGAAACTATGTCTTGTGACACTAGACACATTAGGGAAGCCATAGAAAAAGGAATCTGGTTGATATCCCATTCACTGCTCAATAGGGACGCATAGGAACGCAGAAGTTTCTAAATAAGAGTGGCCCAATGGCCCAATTAACACGTTGTCATTTCTACTGCCTCTGAACTGGCGGGCTCACTAAACATAAATACTACATTTGTAAATTATGCCTGAGTGTTGGAAGGTGTCCCTGAAAACCGTAAATAAAAATACATTAAATAAAAATAAAAAATGGAAAATCATGCCGTCTGGTTTGCTTAAAGATGCACTATGGAAACAAATCCTAAATTTCCTGGTTGCAAAATGTTCCGTTTGTGGCAAAACAAGCAATCATTGTGTAGAGAATCATTGTACCATCTAAACCGCTGTGAAATATATTTTCCATAACCAACTGGGGTATCTGGAGTGATCAGAGAGTAGACTAAAGAAGTGAAGTAGACAAATTGCCAGTGAAGAAGTTCTATGAAATGAGTCTGTGTAGTTACTAGGTTTGGGCGTAATTCCGTAGATACCAGAATACTTGGGAAAAAGCCATAGGATGGTTTTTCAATACCGTTGAAACTATTTTCTTCGAAGTCAAATATTTGTAGCTACTTTTTAAGTAAATGCCTGCAGTTAACTTGTGCAATACGTTAGGAGATAAAGAACAGCGTTCTTATTTGCCTCTGTCACATTATTATGTAGTTTACGGTAGTCCCCCAGTCACGTGGTGTTTGATGACAACGAGAAGAGACCTGAGTGTTCCCGCAAAATGGCGGTCAGGTTGCGTAGATACGGTTTTTTTTAAGCTAAAGGAATTATTGGATTTCCTCTCCCAAACCCCGACCAGTCATAAAACAACATTGATTAAAACGTTGTTCGGAACGACACAATGTCATGTGTACAACATCTAAAGACCCGCATCACTATCATGGGAGCTTTGCCGTTTCTAAAAGGACGTATTTCGGGGGTTTTGGAGACTTGTTTTTTTTCCCACGCCCATACTGCTAAACAAGGATGAGGGCACGATTTGCTGGTTGTGGTAAGGTTCTCAAAAGTATGTGAAATCACAAAAATACTGTCTGGACCCTTCTATAAAAAATTGATTTACATAAAAATGAGTGATTTAGTGTAGAGGATATAGGGGATGGTTGCATTTTTAATCTACATCTCAGATCATTTTGAGCTAGTACATTCAAAATGTGAATAGGAACATCTGTCTGTTACAAAGTAGTATTGGTTTTATCTCTCTAAATCAAACAGACAATGTGTGACTGTCTCAAACACAAGGAGTGACATGTTCCAAATTCCCCTACCTCCCGGCTCAGTTGTAACAGGCTTTGGGGTAATATATTCCAAATTCCCCCACCTCCCGGGTCAGTTGTAACAATTCCCCTACCTCCCGGGTCAGTTGTAACAATTCCCCTACCTCCCGGGTCAGTTGTAACAATTCCCATACCTCCCGGGTCAGTTGTAACAATTCCCCTACCTCCCGGGTCAGTTGTAACAATTCCCCTACCTCCCGGGTCAGTTGTAACAATTCCCCTACCTCCCGGGTCAGTTGTAACAATTCCCCTACCTCCCGGGTCAGTTGTAACAATTCCCATACCTCCCGGGTCAGTTGTAACAATACCTCCCGGGTCAGTTGTAACCCCTACCTCCCGGTCAGTTGTAACAATTCCCATACCTCCCGGGTCAGTTGTAACAATTCCCATACCTCCCGGGTCAGTTGTAACAATTCCCATACCTCCCGGGTCAGTTGTAACAATTCCCATACCTCCGGGGTCAGTTGTAACAATTCCCATACCTCCCGGGTCAGTTGTAACAATTCCCCTACCTCCCGGGTCAGTTGTAACAATTCCCCTACCTCCCGGGTCAGTTGTAACAGGCATTGGAGTGACATGTAACAGTTTGACATAATGCTAAAATCATAACATGCAACAAGATATTGAAAGCCTTTATTGGGAACCTGAGAACAACATGTTTAACGTTTTGTGTAGCAGAAATAATAGTCAAAATTCAAATCAGAATGTTTCTTATTTTGACACTATTAACTGGCCCTTCTCAACTAAACAACATCTGACAATTTAACATCTGAATGTGAGTGAATTTGAGAGAGAGGAGGGGTGTGTGTGTGAGTGAATGTTGGACATGTTAACTCAGAGTCACAGTTTCGACAGTGGTATGGTAGTCCCGGGGTATAGGCTTGGTGGGCCCATCAGTTTAGACAGTGGTACGGTAGTCCCGGGGTACAGGCTTGGTGGGCCCATCAGTTTAGACAGTGGTACGGTAGTCCCGGGGTACAGGCTTGGTGGGCCCATCAGTTTAGACAGTGGTACGGTAGTCCCGGGGTACAGGCTTGGTGGGTCCATCAGTTTAGACAGTGGTACGGTAGTCCCGGGGTACAGGCTTGGTGGGCCCATCAGTTTAGACAGTGGTATGTTAGTCCCGGAGTACAGGCTTGGTGGGCCCATCATTTGTATTCCCAGCACTGCACCCAGACCTCATTAGGCTTGTTATAACTAACCCTGATGCTTGCAGCCATTAGTTAGCTCCAACTTTAGCTACATGTTTAAACTTTAGCATTGCTAACTTGCATCAAATCAATATTTATTTATTTTTATTTAACTACGCAAGTCAGTTAAGAACAAATTCTTATTTTCAATGACGTCATAGGAAGAGTGGGTTAACTGCATTGTTCAGGGGCAGAACGAGACTTTTACCTTGTCAGCTCGGGGATTAGATCTTGCAACCTTTTGGTTACTAGTCCAATGCTCTAATCACTAGGCTACTTGCCGCCCCATATCTACACAAACTGGTTATGAACCTGAAATAAGTTTGGTGAATCTAACTACAAAGCAGGTGATGCCGTCACAAAAACACATTTGGCCCCAAATATGTCTTTCTTACTTCAAACTTTCAATAAGGGTCTTGCTTCTTCACATGAGGGTTGAGGACCAAACTGAGCATGTGCACAGTGAATCACATGATTTTAGCTTGTTCCTGCCTGACGATAGTAAGTGTCACAGTTATCCTGTGTTACAACCATCCCGGTCTCCCCTAAAATAGGAAACTTCTCCTTTTAACTAAACTCAGCAAAAAAAAAGAAAGTCCGCTCACTGTCAACTGCGTTTATTTTCAGCAAACTTAACGTGTAAATAATTGTATGAACATAAGATTCAACAGCTGAGACAAGTTCCACAGACGTGACGAACAGAAATGTAATAATGTGCCCCTGAACAAAGGAGGTCAAAATCAAAAGTAACAGTCAGTCTCTGGTGCATTAAGTACTGCAGTGCATATCCTCCTCATGGACTGCACCAGATTTGCCAGTTCTTGCTGTGAGATGTTACCCCACTCTTCCGCCAAGGCACCTGCAAGTTCCCGGACATTTCTGGGGGGAATGGCCCTAGCCTTCACCCTCTGATGAGGGAGGAGGATGTCTTCCCTGTAACGCACAGCGTTGAGATTGGCTGCAAAGACAACGATCTCAGTCCGATGATGCTGTGACACACCGCCCCAGACCATGATGGACCCACCACCTCAAAATCGATCCCGCTCCAGAGTACAGGCCTCGGTGTAACGCTCATTCCTTCGACCATAAACACGAATCCGACCATCACCCCTGGTGAGACAAAACCGCGACTCGTCAGTGAAGAGCACTTTTTGCCGGTCCTGTCTGGTCCAGCGACAGTGGATTTGTGCCCATAGGCAACGTTCTTGCCGATGATGTCTGGTGAGGACCTGCCTTACAACAGGCCTTACAAGCCCTCAGTCCAGCCTCTCTCAGCCTATTGCGGACAGTCTGAGCACTGATGGAGGGATTGTGCGTTCCTGGTGTAACTCGGGCAGTTATTGTTGCCATCCTGTACCTGTCCCGCAGGTGTGATGTTCGGACGTACCGATCCTGTGCAGGTGTTGTTACACGTGGTCTGCCACTGCAAGGACGATCAACTGTCCATCCTGTCTCCCTGTAGAGCCGCCTTAGGCATCTCACAGTACGGACATTGCAATTTATTGCCTTGGCCACATCTGCAGTCCTCATGCCTCCTTGCAGCATGCCTAAGGCACGTTCACACAGATGAGCAGGGACCCTGGGCATCTTTCCTTTGGTGTTTTTCAGTCAGTGGAAAGGCCTCTTTAGTGTCCTAAGTTTTCATAACTGTAACCTTAATTGCCTACCGTCTGTAAGCTGTTAGTGTCTTAATGACTGTTCCACAGGTGCATGTTCATTCATTGTTTATGGTTCATTGAACAAGCATGGGAAACAGTGTTTAAACCCTTTACAATGAAGATCTGTGAAGTTATTTGGATTTTTACGAATGATCTTTGAAAGACAGAGTCCTTTTTTTGTTGTTGCTGAGTTTAGTTTACTATTGATATTTCCTGGCAACTTTTACTCCTCTACATTCCTAAAGAACATATGTACTTTTTACTCCCATACATTTTAACTGACTCCCAAAAGTTCTTGTTACATATCGAATGCTCAGGCAGAGGAGAGCAATATGGTCCAATTCACGCGTTGTCATCCCTGCTGCCTCTGATCTGTCAGACTCACTAAACGCAAATATTGCGTTTGTAAATGATGCCTGAGTGTTGGAGTGTGCCCCTGGCCGTCCATAAATACATCAAAACAGTCTGGTTTGCTTAAAGATGCATTATGCAGAAATCCCTCTTCCAGTTCCTGGTTGCATGAATTTGAATAATACGGATAATTTCAGTTTGTGACAAAAGAATCATTGGAGAATCATTGTACCATCTAAACCGCTGTGAGGACGTTTCTATGACCACATATTGTACAGTGCATTCGGAAAGTGTTCAGACTCCTTTACTTTTTCCACATTTTATTACGTTTCAGCCTTATTTTAAAATGGATTCAATTGTTTTTTCCCCCTCATCAATCTACACACAATATCCCATAATGACAAAGTAAAAACTGAAATACCACATTTACATAAATATTCTGACCCTTTACGCAGTACTTGGTTGAAGCAACTTTGGCAGCGATTACAGCCTTGATTCTTCTTGGGTATGACGCTACAAGCTTGGCACACCTGTATTTGGGGAGTTTCTCCCATCGCCACAGAGGAATTCTGGAGCTCTGTCAGATTGAATACTTATGTAAAATGTTAGTTTGTTTTTAATACATTTGCAAAAATGTCTAAACCTGTTTTTGCTTTTTAATATTGGGTATTGTGTGTAGATTGATGAGGAAAACATTTTTATGTCATCCATTTTAGAATAAGGCTGTAACATAACAATGTGGAAAAAGTCAAGGGGTCTGAATACTTTCCGAGTGCGCTGTAGTTATTTATCCTCTATTCAGGTGTACAAAAGTAAAAGACAACAACTAAACTTAGGAAGGGGAAGCATAGAAATATCACACACAGAACAGATCTACCGCTTCTTAGACTTGCTTTCAATGAGACTGACAGATCGATAACTCACATTTCTATGTGCATTTGGTTGGGTTGCCTAAAAAGTTACATATTGTAGCTTTTAATAAAAGGAATTTGATGTACTTTTACTCAAATATAACAATTTAGTACTTTTTTCCACCACTAACCATTGGTTGTGAGTGAAATAATACAGTGAAGACAAGGTTATTCAGGAAAATAGTACATAGTGCTGCCTAAAACATACTGCAACCTTGTACTAAATGTTTTATTGAGTCATGTATATTAATTTAGGAAATCTACTATAGGTTAAGTGCACTTACGTTGTGTAATTGTGTGTGTCTATTCTGAATTCATGTTTTGTTTTCAATGTTTAGCTACCTGATCTGTTGAAATATGATAATTGAACAAGAAAAATTGAATATATATTTAGAGAATAAAGAAAGCGCCAGAACTGTCAAGAAAATAACTTTTTTGTCCATTTCTCTTTATTACTACAGACTGACTTAGATAAAGTCTGAGGCCGGTAACATCAACAGTGAGGACAAACCCAGCCTGCCTCTCTCCTTCCACACTGAGTAGAAACCTACAGTCACTAGGTCCTGATTGTGACAGTGGAGCCCAGTTTGCTCTGCAGGATCTAGAGATGGCATCAGTGAAGCTAGAAGACTGCAGTCAAACACTGGAGCTGAATGTCAACATTAAAGGTGAAGAAGAGGCGGAGAAGATTGGGACATCTGTTAATCATGGTAACAGCAGGTTCTATCTATAAGTTATCTTCATAAATTAGACCTCCATAAGTTATGATAGGTTGAAGTCTAACTCTGACATCACACATCCCTGAGAAACTCCAGACTGCACAACAAAGCTTGTTATTCATTCCAACTTCTCCACTGTGTATGAAAAGTTACTGTAGAACTGTTTCATGATGAACTGTTTAAATAAGAAAGTAATGTTATTTCATGCCACTGAGTCTTGTATGGTTTGATACCAGGATTGTCAGCATTTAGAAAAAAATGCAATTCCAGTTAATTGAACACTAAAATGACAGTTATAGTCAATACTTTGAAAAGAGAAACATTTCGAATTGGAATTTGGTTTGCTTTCTGAATTAACTCGAATAGAAATGGAATTGACCCCAACCCTGGTGGTTGCTAACTTGTGATAGTGAGTGGAGGATGATATGAAATGAGTCTGTAGTTACTAACCCTTGTGATAGTGAGTGGAGGATGATATGAAACAAGTCTGTAGTTACTAACCCTTGTGATAGTGAGTGGAGGATGATATGAAATATGATGATATGGCTCCTAATTTTCAATTTTCTCCTTTTACCCCTTTTTGCCTTCTCCACTTTTAGAATTTGTTTTATTCCCTTTGTATTGAACAGCCTACTGACATGAAGTCATATGTATAACTCTTCAACTGACTGGTTGTTCTGATGTTGTTCACACAGGAGACCATGTTGAGACATTCTCTACATCCAGAGAGCAACAGCAGGAAGATCACAGAGCTAAGAGGTCTCACCACTGCCCACATTGTGAGGAGATTTTCCCATTTCTATCAAAGCTAGAAATGCACCTAAAAATACACACAGGAGAGAGTCTGTATTCCTGTTCCGACTGTGGAAAAAGCTTCAAAACATCAAGGTCTCTTACAGTTCATCAGAGAACACACACAGGAAAGACACCTTACTCCTGCTCGGAATGTGGAAAAAGTTTCTCTCAACAGAGCAATTTAAAAACACACCAACGTATACATAAAGGAGAGAAGCCTTACTCCTGCTCTGACTGTGGGGTCAGTTTCTCCGGATTGGATACCTTAAAAACACACAAACGTATACATACAGGAGAAAAGCCATATTCCTGCTCTGACTGTGGGAAGACATTTTCTCAACTGGTCCATTTAAATGCACACCGACGTATACACACAGGAGAGAAGCCTTACTTCTGCTCTGACTGTGGAAAGAGTTTCTCTCAACAGAGCAGCTTAAAATCACACCAGCGTACACATACAGGAGAGAAGCCGTACTCCTGCTCTGACTGTGGGAAGTGCTTCACAACATCATCTGCAATAAACGTTCATCAGAGAACACACACAGGAGAGAAGCCTTACTTCTGCTCTGACTGTGGAATGAGTTTTCCCGGTTGAATACCTTAAACTGTCACCAGTTAATACATACAGGACAGAAGCCTTACTTCTGCTCTGACTGTGGGAAGAATTTCTCTCTACAGAGCAGCTTAAAATCACACCAACCTATACACACAGGAGAAAAGCCTTACTCCTGCTCTGACTGTGGAAAGTATTTCTCTCGACAGGGCAGCTTAAAATCACACCAACGGATACACACAATAGAGAAGCCTTTTTCAGAATAAAACTGTACATTTTTGGGTGGATTGACAATGGACCCCTGCTTAAAGTATCCTCCTTTTTAAACGAAGTCTTACAGAGTTGGCTACAATGTCATCCTCCAGACAAGGCAGATCTAATATTACAGCAAATAATATGGCTCAGCTCCAATGTACTGAGAGATAAAACAAGAACTTTTATTGTAAAAAAATGTGTATAATATCTATGAAGGACATACATTTTCAACATTTTACAACATACAACATTTTCAGACAAGATAGAAAGGCCAACGAGGGTGGTGTTGCAATCTACTGCAGAGTTCTGTCCTACTATCCAGGTCTGTTCCCAAACATTTAACATTTACATTTAAGTCATTTAGCAGACGCTCTTATCCAGAGCGACTTACAAATTGGTGCAAACACCTATGACACCCAGTGGAACAGCCACTTGCATCTAAATCTTGTTGGGGGGGATGAGAAGGATTACTTACCCTATCCTAGGTATTCCTTGAAGAGGTGGGGTTTCAGGTGTCTCCGGAAGGTGGTGATTGACTCCGCTGTCCTGGCGTCGTGAGGGAGTTTGTTCCACCATTGGGGGCCAGAGCAGCGAACAGTTTTGACTGGGCTGAGCGGGAACTGTACTTCCTCAGTGGTAGGGAGGCGAGCAGGCCAGAGGTGGATGAACGCAGTGCCCTTGTTTGGGTGTAGGGCCTGATCAGAGCCTGGAGGTACTGAGGTGCCGTTCCCCTCACAGCTCCGTAGGCGAGCACCATGGTCTTGTAGCGGATGCGAGCTTCAACTGGAAGCCAGTGGAGAGAGCGGAGGAGCGGGGTGACGTGAGAGAACTTGGGAAGGTTGAACACCAGACGGGCTGCGGCGTTTATTAACCCTTGGAGGATGGAGGATGATATGAAACTGGATGAGTTGTAGGGGTTTAATGGCACAGGCAGGGAGCCCAGCCAACAGCGAGTTGCAGTAATCAAGACGGGGAGATGACAAGTGCCTGGATTAGGACCTGCGCCGCTTCCTGTGTGAGGCAGGGTCGTACTCTGCGGATGTTGTAGAGCATGAACCTACAGGAACGGGACACCGCCTTGATGTTAGTTGAGAACGTCAGGGTGTTGTCCAGGATCACGCCAAGGTTCTTAGCGCTCTGGGAGGAGGACACAATGGAGTTGTCAACCGTGATGGCGAGATCATGGAACGGGCAGTCCTTCCCGGGAGGAAGAGGAGCTCCGTCTTGCTGAGGTTCAGCTTGAGGTGGTGATCCGTCATCCACACTGATATGTCTGCCAGACATGCAGAGATGCGATTCGCCACCTGGTCATCAGAAGGGGAAAGGGGAAGATTAATTGTGTGTCGTCTGCATAGCAATGATAGGAGAGACCATGTGAGGTTATGACAGAGCCAAGTGACTTGGTGTATAGCGAGAATAAGAGAGGGCCTAGAACAGAGCCCTGGGGACACCAGTGGTGAGAGCGTGTGGTGAGGAGACAGATTCTCGCCACGCCACCTGGTAGGAGCGACCTGTCAGGTAGGACGCAATCAAGCGTGGGCCGCGCCGGAGATGCCCAACTCGGAGAGGGTGGAGAGGAGGATCTGATGGTTCACAGTATCGAAGGCAGCCGATAGGTCTAGAAGGATGAGAGCAGAGGAGAGAGAGTTAGCTTTAGCAGTGCGGAGCGCCTCCGTGATACAGAGAAGAGCAGTCTCAGTTGAATGACTAGTCTTGAAACCTGACTGATTTGGATCAAGAAGGTCATTCTGAGAGAGATAGCGGTAGAGCTGGCCAAGGACGGCAGAAGGGGTGCAACTCTCGCTCTCTTGAAGACGGGAGGGACGTAGCCAGCGGTCAGGGATGAGTTGATGAGCGAGGTGAGGTAAGGGAGAAGGTCTCCGGAAATGGTCTGGAGAAGAGAGGAGGGGATAGGGTCAAGCGGGCAGGTTGTTGGGCGGCCGGCCGTCACAAGACGCGAGATTTCATCTGGAGAGAGAGGGGAGAAAGAGGTCAGAGCATAGGGTAGGGCAGTGTGAGCAGAACCAGCGGTGTCGTTTGACTTAGCAAACGAGGATCGGATGTCATCGACCTTCTTTTCAAAATGGTTGACGAAGTCATCTGCAGAGAGGGAAAAAGCCATTTCTCTAAAAACAAGTCTCGTTGCTGCCTGCTACAGACTTAAAAATCATACAATGTGATTTTCTGGATTTTTGTTTTAGATTCCGTCTCTCACAGTTGAAGTGTACCTATGATAAAAATTACAGACCTCTACATGCTTTGTAAGTAGGAAACACTGCCGATTTTGCAGGATATCAAATACTTGTTCTCCCCACTGTATATCTCTCTGGTCACCCACAAAACCAATTCTTCCTTTGGCCGCCTCTCCTTACAGTTCTCTGCTGCCAATGACTGGAACGAACTACAAAAATCTCTGAAACTGGAAACACTTATCTCCCTCACAAGCTTCTCCCTCACTAGCTTTAAGCACCAGCTGTCAGAGCAGCTCACATATTACTGCACCTGTACATAGCCCATGTATAATTTAGCCCAAACTACCTCTTTCGCTACTGTATTTATTTATTTATTTTGCTCCTTTGCACCCCATTATTTCTCTCTACTTTGCACATTCTTCCACTGCAAATCTACCATTCCAGTGTTTTACTTGCTATATTGTATTTACCTCTCTTATCTCACCTCATTTGCTCACATTGTATATAGTACAATATGTACTTGTTTCTACTCTATTATTGACTGTATGTTTGTTTTACTCCATATGTAACTCTGTATTGTTGTATGTGTCCAACTGCTTTGCTTTATCTTGGCCAGGTCGCAGTTGTAAATGAGAACTTGTTCTCAACTGGCCTACCTGGTTAAATAAAGGTGAAATAAAAAAGACTGCCTGATGCTTTCACATCAGCATGGACCAACAACCCTGTGGAACCTTTACAACATGCATAATCCATGTCCCGAAGAATTCAGGCTGTTCTGCAGGAAAAATAGGTGTAACTAATAAACTGTCCGGTGAGTAAATGAGCATACTGGGATAAAAGTGTTGGTTAACAGCATACATGACTGGTTCCCCAGGCACAAAACCCTCGAACAGGCTCTCAATTTAGCATATTTAACAGGCTGCTGATGGGCCATCAACTGCGTCCTATTGTAACTACACTGGTTGGGTGGGTTAAGCCCACAGAACAATGACACTTGCCCCAATAGCCAATCAGCAAGCAGTTGTCTGGACTT
Source organism: Oncorhynchus keta (assembly GCF_023373465.1). Taxonomy (NCBI): domain Eukaryota; kingdom Metazoa; phylum Chordata; class Actinopteri; order Salmoniformes; family Salmonidae; genus Oncorhynchus; species Oncorhynchus keta. The sequence goes on along the minus strand of NW_026283153.1, from coordinate 30,208 downwards.
CACAAAGCTGTGGAAATATGTCCAGACAGTCAAAATTGTTATTTATTCAATAAATAGACATCAGTTTGACAAATTACAGTTGAACTCATATTGATTAACTAGATTTTCCATATCAGTGGCCATTACTAAAACAATGTAGTCTGATGGTTGACTGGATGGCACTGCTTCCCTCTGCAGTTTTCTGTGGGAATGAGTTAGTAGAAAACATGTATGGAGATGGTGTGATGATCCGTTTTTAATACTAAACAACTATTTAACGATACACAATCTTAGAAATGACTTCATGTATTTATTAAATTGGTATTTTAGTCATTGATGAGAAAAGTGTTTTGGATTAATGCATTGAACTGAATCGATCTGCCAATAAATAAAGTTTGTACATTTTTGCTGGTCAAACTCATTTTTTTATATAATTACATCGGGCCATGTCTCTCACCTGAAATCTGCTCCTGCATTCATCCCAGTCATCAGCAACAGAGCATTGGGGTAGGTCCATGTCTGACATCAATGTGTGCGCAATTACAATAATAATTTAACATGTTCAATAAATAAAAAAAGAGAGATAACAAACATACTGTTGACACACAGGCTATGGTGTAATGGAATGTTTTGCCATGTGTGGCTGGTTTTGTGGATTTTGACACTTATGTAGATGTCATAACCAGTCATAAAATAATGCAATATGTCTAAACAGGTCATGACAGTGTTATAACACGTTCTATCAGTGTTACATTATGACATGGTTATGACTGTGTCATGTGTTATGACGCTGGGTGTAAAGTAGTGTTCGCGATTATTCTAATTCTATAGTTAAAATATGATAATGACAACAAATTAAAATGCCAGGGAGCAGTTGTTGTGACAGAGTAGGAACCAGTGTTTTCTCTTAGCTACTTCATGTAGCTAACATTCTTGCTTCACATATTCCTCTTTGGGTTTTGAAGATACTGTTGCCCAAACAACATGCTGATTCAGGTCTACAGCATCACTGTTATTATGAGGCTGAATAGCTAATTACGTTTGCTCTGACTCAGTACATTTATTAGATTGCTAGCTAGCGATTAGCATTAGCGGCTAACAATATTTAGGCCCAACTTGCAGTGTAATTTTAGAACGCTAGTGGTTTATATTAAGAAGTAATGAGAAAACAGCATCGGTGTCATCAACATTGCTGCATTGACCCTGCAGACGGAACATAAATGTCTCATGGTCCAGGAACCACAAATGCCTCCTCGAGTGACAGGGGGCGGGGCTAGGTCTGTGTGGAAAGCGGCATGGAGAGAAGCGAAGTAAAATAGAAAAAATGGATGTTACACAGGGCGTATCCCATTTAACAAATCAAACATTAACATACTGTTATAGGAAAAGGAAAAACTCAAACGGGTCCGTGCAACAATACCAGTACGTCTAAAATACGGTATACGGCCCAGCCCTACTTACAAAAATGTATAATCTTTATCCCACTGGAAGGGTGGGTTCAAAGAGGTGAAAGGCACTACAACTACAACTAAGAACTGGGGTGTATTCATTACGCCTCGCAACGGTAACCGTTTACCATTTAAAAAGCAAACAGAGCAAATGGAGCGAAATTGGGAGGGACCTACCTGAATTCGTCCAATAGAAACTCTCCTTGTCATTGCAAAACTTTTTCAATTTGAAGTAAAGGGTCTCTGATGCAAAACGTTTTCCAACAGAATCGGCGTAATGAATCCACCCATTAGGAGGTTGAAGAAAACCCACATATCTGAAAACCTAAGGTTCATCATGTTACATTATAGGTATGTGGTCAGGTGTTACATTGACAATTACAGGCTCTATTATTCACTCATCGGTTTCTCTCAATAGTTACTATTGGGGAATGGAACCTTGTGTTACCTTCCTCACACCACTACAGTATTCATTTCAACAGACCTTTTCCATGGTCCATTGTTACAGCTCAGTAAATGCCCAAGACTATATTGAGGGTCAAACTGTTGAAATGTCCATTATGTAAATAGTCTTGTAGAAGTCTGGTGTGGGGAAAGGGAAATGCATTTATCCAAAATGTGTCTTCCACATTTAACCCAACCCCTCTGAATCAGAGAGGTTTGTGTGTGTGTCTTGTAGCTAAAAAAATATATATTTTTGTTTTGGTTGTATTGATGGAATGTTTGTCCTCAGGGCACCATAGCAACTGAGACCTGAATAAAAAACAAGTAAAAACAGTAAAACTGTAGAGAAACTCTCCCAAACAGACACAGAGTCAGACCAGACTGAGAGGGAAGCAGTAACACCCAGTCAACTGGCAGACTATAGCTGTGTTCGAATACCCATACTAACATACTGTATACTAAATGAGTATATACTACAAACTAGAGTTAATTTTAGTATACTGTAAACGAACGGTATCGTTTCAGTTGAGCGTACTAGAGCTTTAACTGTCTTCCGGATGCTGTTGCTATGCAACCTCTTGCTAGCTTTTTAGCATATCAAATGACTAGCTAAACATTTTAAGATTTCGGGTGTGTGTTCGTAAATTCAATCTGGAGTGCCAGAGGGCGCTCTGGGCGTTCGTAAATTCATACTGCTGTAATGCTATGCAGTTTCTAAGGATATCGTAGCTAACATACCAGTACATACTGCTGTAATGATATGCAGTTCCTAAGGATAGCGTAGCTAACATACCAGTACATGCTGCTGTAATGCTATGCAGTTCCTAAAGATAGCGTAGCTAACATACCAGTACATACTGCTGCAATGCTATGCAGTTTCTAAGGATATCGTAGCTAACATACCAGTACATACTGCTGTAATGCTATGCAGTTCCTAAGGATAGCGTAGCTAACATACCAGTACATACTGCTGTAATGCGATGCAGTTCCTAAGGATAGCGTAGCTAGCATACCAGTACATGCTGATGTAATGCTATGCAGTTCCTAAGGATAGCGTAGCTAACATACCAGTACATACTGCTGCAATGCTATGCAGTTTCTAAGGATATCGTAGCTAACATACCAGTACATACTGCTGTAATGCTATGCAGTTCCTAAGGATAGCGTAGCTAACATACCAGTGCATACTGCTGCAATGCTATGCAGTTTAAGGATATCGTAGCTAACATACCAGTACATACTGCTGTAATGATATGCAGTTCCTAAGGATAGCGTAGCTAACATACCAGTACATATTGATGTAATGCTATGCAGTTCCTAAGGATAGCGTAGCTAACATACCAGTACATACTGCTGTAATGCGATGTAGTTCCTAAGGATAGCGTAGCTAACATACCAGTACATACTGCTGTAATGCTATGCAGTTCCTAAGGATAGCGTAGCTAACATACCAGTACATGCTGCTGTAATGCTATGCAGTTCCTAAGGATAGCGTAGCTAACAAATTGTGTAACGTAACTTATTTGAAAAGTCATAACTTAATTACATTGCTCAACATTTTCTTAACATTTGTAATAATTAGTTAAAGAAATTAATTTGTATTCGCTCTCATTGGACTTCGGCTGCATATTTTACCCCATTTTCTTGAAATCTGAACACGTTGTGAAGCCATGCCCCTTTTTTTGAAGAATTTCATTATGGGCCCTAAAAGTACAGAAATAGTGTCCTCTGTGTGTATACTTCGTATTTTGGCGAATTGCATGCTAACCATATCCATACTATGACCAATAAGCATACTATATACTCCACATCACAAATAGTACAGTCAGTGCGGTTAGTATGAGTATTCAAACACAGCCTGTTTGTTTTTAAAATGAGAAGCCTCACAGAGGGTATTCAACACTATTGGCAAATTCAAGGTCATCTCAATATGTTTACAGTAGAATCTAACAAAGCACACCAAAACTAAAGGAGCACACTAATCAGTAAAGTAAAGAGGCTAACATTCTAGAACTCTTCCTTTCCACTGGACAGTTCCCTCACAGTGAGAAACAATAAGATTACAATAGTGTTCTAAGCTTCATTCAACGTTACCATTTCCTTTATGAGATGAGAATGAAGTGATGGAGTGACTTTAATCATAGCTGGTCTGAGAGAACTGATGTGGTTTTTCTCCTTAATGTATACGTTGGTGAGTTTTTAAGTTGCTCTGGTGAGAAAAACTCTTTCAACAGCCAGAGCAGAAGTAAGGCTTCTCTCCTGTATGTATACGTTCATGTGATTTTAAGGTATCCAATCGGGCGAAACACTCTCCACAGTCAGAGCAGTAGTAAGGCTTCTCTCAAATCCAATCAAATGTATTTATATAGCCTTTCTTACATCAGCTGATATCTCAAAGTGCTGTACAGAAACCCAGCCTAAAACCCCAAACAGCAAGCAATGCAGGTGTAGAAGCACCTCTCCTGTATGTATTTGTTGGTGTACTTTTAAGCTGCTCTTTTGCGTGAAACTCTCCCAACAGTCAGAGTAGTAGTAAGGCTTCTCTCCTGTATGTATACGTTCATGGGATTTTAAGCTATCCAACCGGGAGAAACTCTTCCCATAGTCAGAGCAGGAGTAAGGCTTCTCTCCTGTGTGTGTTCTCTGATGAACTGTCAGAGATTGTGAAGTTCTTCCCACAGTCAGTAAAATAATACGGATTCTCTCCTTGGCGTATTTTTAGGTGTATTTTGAGCTTTGATAGAATTTGTCAAATCTCCTCACAATGTGGGCAGTGGTGAGACCTCTTGGCTCTGTGATCTTCCTGCTGTTGCTCTCTGGATGTAGAGAATGTCTCAACATGGTCTCCTGTGTGAACAACATCAGAAGAACCAGTCAGTTGGTGAGATATACATGACTTCATATCAGTAGGCTGTACCATACAAAATGGGAATAAAACTATGCTAAAAGTGGGTAAGAGTCAGAAGTTCAAAATGGGCCAAAAGGAGTGAAAATTATGAGCCATATCATCCTCCACTCACTATCACAAGGGTTAGTAACTACACAGACTCATTTCATATCATCCTCCACTCACTATCACAAGGGTTAGTCACTACACAGACTCATTTCATATCATCCTCCACTCACTATCACAAGGGTTAGTCACTACACAGACTCATTTCATATCATCCTCCACTCACTATCACAAGGGTTAGTAACTACACAGACTCATTTCATATCATCCTCCACTCACTATCACAAGGGTTAGTAACTACACAGACTCATTTCATATCATCCTCCACTCACTATCACAAGGGTTAGTCACTACACAGACTCATTTCATATCATCCTCCACTCACTATCACAAGGGTTAGTCACTACACAGACTCATTTCATATCATCCTCCACTCACTATCACAAGGATTAGTAACTACACAGACTCATTTCATATCATCCTCCACTCACTATCACAAGGGTTAGTAACTACACAGACTCATTTCATATCATCCTCCACTCACTATCACAAGGGTTAGTCACTACACAGACTCATTTCATATCATCCTCCACTCACTATCACAAGGGTTAGTAACTACACAGACTCATTTCATATCATCCTCCACTCACTATCACAAGGGTTAGTCACTACACAGACTCATTTCATATCATCCTCCACTCACTATCACAAGGGTTAGTAACTACACAGACTCATTTCATAGAACTTTAAAACACTGGCAGTTTGTCTACTTCACTTCTTTAGTCTCCTCTCTGATCACTCCAGACAGACCAGTTAATACAACATGCTGGCAATACTGGTGTCAAACCATATAAGTGTCAGTAGCATAAAATAACATCTACCTTCTCATTGAAACAGTTCCTCATGAAACAGTTCTACTGCAACTTTTCATGCACAGTGGAAAGTTGGAACAAGGAGTTATTGTCTTGACAGTTCTGGAACTTTCTTTGAGTCTAAAAATATATTCTATTTTTTTATTGTACAATAATCTAATTTCAACAGATCAGGCAGCTAAACATTGAAGGTAAAATATTAATTCAATCACAGACACATGCACACTTTAAATTACACAATGTAAGTGCACTTAAATTGACATAAATTAATAAACGACTCAAAAACCATTTCGTACCAGGTTGCAGTATGTTTTAGGCAGCACTATGTACTATTTTCCTGAATGACCTTGTCTTCACTGTATTATTTATCGATTAACCAACATTTCCAATTTTTGGGGGTTATTAAAACAACTAATTGACTGACGTCGTTTGAATTCGATTTAGTTCCATTTTTTTCCCTCTGAGCCCAACGGCCATTTCTCTAGAGATAAATCAAATCTTTAACGAGTGAAATCAAGTCAGGAACTACAATATGTGGTACGTGTGATCTCTAGATGGATACTTTTACATCTGCTACGTTACTACGTTAGAGGACTTTAAGGAATTTAAAAAATGATCAAGTAATCAAATAGGAACTAAGTATTGTGGTAGATATTTTAAATAATATAAAATGAGAGAAACTTATCACACAAGTCAGAATTATACTTAAACTAAATCTTTATTAATTTATTAATAATCAAACACAAAAATGGACAGAGTGAGTTATCACTGAGTGGAGTGAGCCTCTAGGTTATCTACTATCTCAGGATAGGTGCAACCTCCGAGATGACATACAATGGTTCCAGACACTAACCCCACACATCCTGTTCCAGACACTAACCCCACACATCCTGTTCCAGACACTAACCCCACACATCCTGTTCCAGACACTAACCTCACACATCCTGTTCCAGACACTAACCCCACACATCCTGTTCCAGACACTAACCCCACACATCCTGTTCCAGACACTAACCCCACACATCCTGTTCCAGACACTAACCTCACACATCCTGTTCCAGACACTAACCCCACACATCCTGTTCCAGACACTAACCCCACACATCCTGTTCCAGACACTAACCCCACACATCCTGTTCCAGACACTAACCCCACCCATCCTGTTCCAGACACTAACCCCACACATCAGGCCCCAAATACAAGGAACTTGTTGTTTTGTTCAGTACTAAGAACTTAAGGACACTTGTTGTTACTTAGTTTCCACCTTGCTAGGAGGGTGTGACTGACGCACAGACACTTGTTGTTACTTAGTTTCCACCTTGCTAGGAGGGTGTGACTGACGCACAGACACTTGTTGTTACTTAGTTTCCACCTTGCTAGGAGGGTGTGACTGACGCACAGACACTTGTTGTTACTTAGTTTCCACCTTGCTAGGAGGGTGTGACTGATGCACAGACACTTGTTGTTACTTAGTTTCCACCTTGCTAGGAGGGGGTGTCTGACGCACAGACATTGTGGAGACAAGTGCTTGGTTCCCATTACTCATCCCTTCACATGGTTCGCAATAGGTAAAAACATTCCACATTCACATATAGAAATAATGTTTCCTTCTGACCTCCTTTTACCTATTATCTTTCTGATATTCTGCATAGCAACAGGGACATGTGATAGACAAACCTGACCTCAGGTGACTGGGGCCCATATGAGGGAGGAAGTGCAGTTGCCAACACCAGACTCCCAAAGGAGTCATTCTAATAACAAGAGTTAACAGTTTAAGCATATTCTGCAGATAAGTCATCTTCATTTATCTACGTTACTTAGCCAATTCTGATTTCACCACAGTACACTGAACAAAAATATAAATGCAACATGCAACAATTTGACTGAGTTACAGTTCGTATAAGGAAATAAATTCATTAGGGCCAAATCAAATGAATGTCACATGACTCGGCAGGGGTGCAGACATGGGTGCAGGCAGGGGTGCAGGCAGGGGTGCAGGCAGGGGTGGGCCTGGGAGGGAACAACCACTGAGGAGCCAGACCCAGCAAAATCAGAATGAGTTGTTCCCACAAAAAGGGCTTTAGTACAGACAGAAGTACTCCTCACTTTCATCAGCTGTCATGGGTGGATGGTCTCAGACGATCCCGTAGGTGAAGAAGCCAGATGTGGAGGCCCTGTATTGGGGTGGTTGTAAGGCCAGTTGAACACACTGGCAAATGTGGCTGCTTATGGTAGAGAAATGAACCCTAAATTCTCTAGCAACAGCTCTGGTGGACATTCCTGCAGTCAACATGCTAATTGCGCGCACGCTCAAAACTTGAGACATCTGTAGCATTTGGTTGTGTGACAAAACGTCACATTTTAGAGCAGCCTTTTGTTGTCCCCAGCACAAAGTACACCTGTTTAATGATCATGCTGTTTAATCAGCTTCGTGATATGCCACACCTGTCAGGGAAATTGATTATCTTGGCAAAGGAGAAATGCTCACTAACAGGGCTGTAAGCACATTTTTTGTACAACATTTGAGAGAAATAAACTTTTTGTGCAAATGGAACATTTCTGGGATCTTTTATTTCAGCTCATGAAACATGGGACCAACACTTTAGATTTATTTTACCTTTATTTAACTAGGCAAGTCAGTTAAGAACAAATTCTTATTTTCAATGACGGCCTAGGAACAGTGGGTTAACTGCCTTGTTCAGGGGCAGAACGACAGATTTTTTTTACCTTGACAGCTCGGGGATTCGATCTGGCAACATTTTGGTTACTAGTCCAACGCTCTAACCACTAGGCTACTTTTCGCCCCCATATGTTGATTTTAGATTTTTATTCAGTTTAATATACACAACTGTCTATTTTATTATTTCATAGTAATTTACTACTTTTCTATTAATGTCTACCGAATGTGGACCTGACAGATACAATGGAATATTTTCAATGTTTTGGCAATTTAATTTCCATTAAAAAGCTCTAAAATTATTGTTGTCAGTCATTATTTATTTAATTTAATGTTTAATTTGTATATTTTTTAAACCAAACCGACCTTCGAGGTAGGCAACACTGAACCATGCGTGAAAGCTCCAGCTGTTCAGGAGAACTATATGATCACGTGTCAAACAAACCACCATAGTCCCTGTGCCCATGAACGCCAAGATAACCTGTCTAAATGACTATCGCCCCGTAGCACTCACATCTGTAGGCATGAAATGCTTTCAAACGCTGGTCATGGCTCACACCATCACCCCAGAAACCCTGAATCCCTCCAACTTGTCTACTGCCCCAACAGGGGAATCTCTATTGCACTCAACACTGCCCTTTCGCATCTGGATAAAAGGAACACCTACGTAAGAATGATGTTCATAAGGAGCTTATCGAGGACCAAAGGAAAGGGCGGGCTGAACACGCCCCCCATTCACATTTTACAGGGACATAGTGGAGCGGGTCGAGAGCATCCAATTCCTCGATGGCCACGTCACTAAGGACCTATCATGGTCCAAACACACCAACAGTCGTGAAGAGGGCACGACAACGCCTTTTCCCCCTCAGGAGGCTGAACATTTGCGGCATGGGCCCTCTGATCTCTCAAAAGGTTCTACAGCTACACCATTGAGAGGATCTTGACTGGCTGCATCACTGCCTAGTATGGCAACTGCTCTGCATGGCGCTACAGAGGGTAGTGCGTAGGGCCCAGTACATCAGTGGTGCCGAAGTCCCTGCCATCCAGCAACTCGACACCAGGTGGTTTCAGAGGAAGGCACAAAAAAACGGTCAAACAAGGGCCTTCTGAGTGGCGCAGAGGTCTACGGCACTGTAGTGTTGCAGCGTCACTACAGCCTGGGGTTCGATCGAGCTGTGACAGGGAGTCCCGTAGTGCGGCGCACAATTGTCCCAGCATCGTCCGGGTTATGGGAGGGTTTGGCCGGGTGGGCTTTACTTGCCTCATCGAGCTCTAGCCCCTAGTGGCAGGCCGGGCGCCTGCAGGCTGACTTCGGTCGTCAGTTGAACTGTGTTTCTCAGACACATTGGTGCAGCTGGCTTCCGGGTTAAGTGAGAGGATGTTAAGAAGCGTGGCTTGGCGGATCATGTTTTGGAGGACACATGACTCGACCTTTGCCTCTCCAGAGCCCGCTGGGGAGACAAGATCGTAATCACGAAATTGGGGAGAAAAGTGGGGGGTAACAATTAGCCCTCTACCCAAAAAAGTCAAATACTCCAGCCAACCAAGTCATAGACTGCTCTCTCTGTTACCGCAAGGCAAGTGGTACCGGAGCGCTAGGTCTGGGACCAAGAGGCTCCTGAAAAGCTTCTACCCACAAGCCATAGGACAGCTTTATAGTTCATCAAATGGCTAACCAGACTATTTACATTGATCCCCTTTATTAGTTATGTCTCAATTACAACTAATTATTTTGCACACATAAACTACACTGACACTCCACACATACAAACACATATTGACTCCACACATGAACACACAGCTGCTACTCGGATTATTATATATCCTGATTGCCTAGTCACTTTTACTCCTACCTACATGTACATACTGTATTGACTCGGCACTGGTACTCCTTGTACATATACTCGTTGTTTTTATTGTGCTACTTCTACTTTATTTAGAAAATATTCGCCTTAAATTGTATTACTATGCATTGTTGGGAATGGGCTTGTAAGTAGGTATTTCACTGTAAAGTAAATGCAGTGAAACATTTGAAATGAAAACATTTCAGTTGAAGGTGTTCAGTTGTTCAACTGACTAGGTATCGCCCTTTCCCTAAAGTCTACTAGTTGTATTTGGCCAATGTGACCAGTAAAATGTGATTTCGCTAGCATAAAACAATTGTATTTCCCATTCACACCATAGTAACAAATATAGATAAGATAGAAACAACTGAATGTGTCTGAAAATTACTACACATGTTTATTTTTAATAGGCAAGTCAGTTAAGAACAAATTCTTATTTTCAATGACGGCCTAGGAACAGTGGGTTAACTGCCTGTTCAGGGGCAGAACGGCAGATTTTGTACCTTGTCAGCTCGGGGTTTTGAACTTGCAACCTTTCGGTTACTAGTCCAATGCACTAATCACTAGGCTACCCTGCCGCCCCAGGGTAGCCTGATAAGCATTACATCCAGCTTCAAAACAGAAAAGCAACTGTGAAATTGTCTCTGATGCAACCGCAATGCCTGCACTGAAGTCCGTTGACTCAGAGTGGACGTCGCCATTTTACAAGCTGTCACGAGAATTTTAAATTCCAATGATAATAACTGACAATCAATAACTCTGACCAATCCCCGAGATCTGTAAGACCTCGGGTTTAATAATAATTAGTCAAAGACTCAGCTTATGCAAAAAGATACTACAGTTTATTCAGAGAACGTTCTAAAGTCCATTATACAAAGACATCCATTTTATTGCACATACTTCCACACAAACAGTAGGTATCCTACGCACATACTTCCACACAAACAGTAGGTATCCTACGCACATACTTCCACACAAACAGTAGGTATCCTACGCACATACTTCCACACAAACAGTAGGTATCCTACGCACATACTTCCACACAAACAGTAGGTATCCTACGCACATACTTCCACACAAACAGTAGGTATCCTACGCACATGCTTCCACACAAACAGTAGGTATCCTACGCACATACTTCCACACAAACAGTAGGTATCCTACGCACATACTTCCACACAAACAGTAGGTATCCTACGCACATACTTCCACACAAACAGTAGGTATCCTACGCACATACTTCCACACAAACAGTAGGTATCCTACGCACATACTTCCACACAAACCTACGCACATACTTCCACACAAACAGCAGGTATCCTACGCACATACTTCCACACAAACAGTAGGTATCCTACGCACATACTTCCACACAAACAGTAGGTATCCTAGGTATCGCACATACTTCCACACAAACAGTATCCTACATACTTCCACACAAACAGGTATCCTACGCACATACTTCCACACAAACAGCAGGTATCCTACGCTACATACTTCCACACAAACAGTAGGTATCCTACGCACATACTTCCACACAAACAGTAGGTATCCTACGCACATACTTCCACACAAACAGTAGGTATCCTACGCACATACTTCCACACAAACAGTAGGTATCCTACGCACATACTTCCACACAAACAGCAGGTATCCTACATACTTCCACACAAACAGTAGGTATCCTACGCACATACTTCCACACAAACAGTAGGTATCCTACGCACATACTTCCACACAAACAGTAGGTATCCTACGCACATACTTCCACACAAACAGTAGGTATCCCACGCACATACTTCCACACAAACAGTAGGTATCCTACGCACATACTTCCACACAAACAGTAGGTATCCTACTTCCACACAAACAGTAGGTGGTATCCTACGCACATACTTCCACACAAACAGCAGGTATCCTACATCTTCCACACAAACAGTAGGCATCTCACTTCCACACAAACAGTAGGTATCCTACCCACATACAGTTCCATTCCCAGATTAGGGAATCCTACATACTTCCATGCTATCATAAATTCCTCAGAGGCCTAGCCAGGTCGGTTCCAAACACAGTTTTAATTGTTCTTCAGTATTTTCCTGGGCACACACACACAAACAGCAGTTCAAATCTTAAACTAGCCTTGCTCAGACAGTCTGTGTTTTTCCACTAAACAGATACATTGTTTAACACAATTCCACACAAAAGTAGGTATCCTACACACATCAAACAGATAATAATTTTAGGTGATTCTAATCAATTTCATACAGTTATAAGGTTTTCAGAGTGGAAACCTTATACTTATCTATAATCTTCAGAGTGGTTCTGTAAACTCAGTTTTAATTGTTCTTCAGAGCATGGGCACACACACACAAGTTCAAATCTTAAACTAGCCTTGCTCAGGCAGTCTGTGTTTTTCCACTATACAGATACATTGTTTAACACAATTCCGACTAAACCTACACACATCATCAGATAATAATTTTATGATTCTAATCAATTTCATACAGTTATAAGGTTTCAGAGTGGAATTATGTTATCATTATCTTTCAACATATACATTATTCTATCACAAGCTAATACCATTTTTTTTAAAACACGTAAAACAAACTCAGAAATGTTCATGAAATCTTGATGAAATAATGTAGATTAATTCACTCAAACTCTGTCGTCTCTAACTATGTAATTTATCACGTCCTTTGCTCCGTTTGACACAAACATAACAAAATCTTCACCAAAGTGATAATACCTTGACGGATTTTCAACCTAGCATGTTATTTCGATATTAGTCAATTGAAACGTGCTATTACATACCTGTAGTAATGCATTTGAAACGGACACGAAACCTTTTGTTTTCACAGCACAGACCTAGTGCTTAGTGGTGGGAGTCGATTCCTTTCGTTTTCACAGCACAGATCTAGTGCTTAGTGGTGGGAGTCGATTCCTTTCGTTTTCACAGCACAGATCTAGTGCTTAGTGGTGGGAGTCGATTCCTTTCGTTTTCACAGCACAGACCTAGTGCTTAGTGGTGGGAGTCGATTCCTTTCGTTTTCACAGCACAGATCGATTCCTTTCGTTTTCAGTGTGCTTAGTGGTGGGAGTCGATTCCTTTCGTTTTCACAGCACAGATCTAGTGCTTAGTGGTGGGAGTCGATTCCTTTCGTTTTCGTTTTCACAGCACAGATCTAGTGCTTAGTGGTGGGAGTCGATTCCCATTTCTGGGTAAGATTCTGTATTTTTGCATGCGGAGGAAACTATTTTCCGTACAGTCTATTGCTTAGTGGTGAGAACAAAAACTGTAGCATCTTTCACAGCAAATAAGAACAAAAACTGTAGCATCTTTCAGCGAGGAGATATATATATATATATATTTTTTTCTCACCTTTATTTAACCAGGTAGGCAAGTTGAGAACAAGTTCTCATTTACAATTGCGACCTGGCCAAGATAAAGCAAAGCAGTTCGACACATACAACGACAGAGTTACACATGGAGTAAAACAAACATACAGTCAATAATACAGTATAAACAAGTCTATATACAATGTGAGCAAATGAGGTGAGAAGGGAGGTAAAGGCAAAAAAGGCCATGGTGGCAAAGTAAATACAATATAGCAAGTAAAACACTGGAATGGTAGTTTTGCAATGGAAGAGTGTGCAAAGTAGAAATAAAAATAATGGGGTGCAAAGGAGCAAAATTAATTAATTAAATACAGTTGGGAAAGAGGTAGTTGTTTGGGCTAAATTATAGGTGGGCTATGTACAGGTGCAGTAATCTGTGAGCTGCTCTGACAGTTGGTGCTTAAAGCTAGTGAGGGAGATAAGTGTTTCCAGTTTCAGTTTGTAGTTCGTTCCAGTCATTGGCAGCAGAGAACTGGAAGGAGAGGCGCCAAAGAAAGAATTGGTTTTGGGGGTGACTAGAGAGATATACCTGCTGGAGTGTGTGCTACAGGTGGGAGATGCTATGGTGACCAGCGAGCTGAGATAAGGGGGACTTTACCTAGCAGGGTCTTGTAGATGACATGGAGCCAGTGGGTTTGGCGACAAGTATGAAGCGAGGGCCAGCCAACTAGAGCGTGCAGGTCGCAATGGTGGGTAGTATATGGGGCTTTGGTGACAAAACGGATTGCACTGTGATAGACTTCATCCAATTTGTTGAGTAGGGTATTGGAGGCTATTTTGTAAATGACATCGCCAAAGTCGAGGATTGGTAGGATGGTATGTTTAGCAGCATGAGTGAAGGATGCTTTGTTGCGAAATAGGAAGCTAATTCTAGATTTAACTTTGGATTGGAGATGTTTGATATGGGTCTGGAAGGAGAGTTTACAGTCTAACCAGACACCTAAGTATTTGTAGTTGTCAGAGCCATCCAGAGTAGTGATGTTAGACAGGCGGGTAGGTGCAGGTAGCGATCGGTTGAAGAGCATGCATTTAGTTTTACTTGTATTTAAGAGCAATTGGAGGCCACGGAAGGAGAGTTGTATGGCATTGAAGCTTGCCTGGAGGGTTGTTAACACAGTGTCCAAAGAAGGGCCGGAAGTATACAGAATGGTGTCGTCTGCGTAGAGGTGGATCAGAGACTCACCAGCAGCAAGAGCGACCTCGTTGATGTATACAGAGAAGAGAGAAGAATTGAACCCTGTGGCACCCCCATAGAGACTGCCAGAGGTCCGGACAGCAGACCCTCCGATTTGACACACTGAACTCTATCAGAGAAGTAGTTGGTGAACCAGGCGAGGCAATCATTTGAGAAACTAAGGCTGTCGAGTCTGCCGATGAGGATGTGGTGATTGACAGAGTCGAAAGCCTTGGCCAGATCAATGAATACGGCTGCACAGTAATGTTTCTTATCGATGGCGGTTAAGATATCGTTTAGGACCTTGAGCGTGGCTGAGGTGCACCCATGACCAGCTCTGAAACCAGATTGCATAGCAGAGAAGGTATGGTGAGATTCGAAATGGTCGGTAATCTGTTTGTTGACTTGGCTTTCGAAGACTTTAGAAAGGCATGGTAGGATAGATATAGGTCTGTAGCAGTTTGGGTCAAGAGTGTCCCCCCTTTGAAGAGGAGGATGACCGCAGCTGCTTTCCAATCTTTGGGAATCTCAGACGACACAAAAGAGAGGTTGAACAGGCTAGTAATAGGGGTGGCAACAATTTCGGCAGATCATTTTAGAAAGAAAGGGTCCAGATTGTCTAGCCCGGCTGATTTGTAGGGGTCCAGATTTTGCAGCTCTTTCAGAACATCAGCTGAATGGATTTGGGAGAAGGAGAAATGGGGAAGCCTTGGGCGAGTTGCTGTTGGGAGGGGCACAGGCAGACAGTCAGAACCAAGCATCGGGCTTCTGTCATAAAACGGTCAATAAAAACAAATCTTGTGGGTCAATTTGGAAAATTACAAATCTTGTGCCTGAATCGTCCTCTGGAATAACACACATGCTTGGTTAATAATTACAAAATTCAAAGAACGTCTCTAATAATGCCTGAAAGTCTCTAGAAACGCCTGTGCCGAATGAGGGCTATAACATGGCAAAGAACATGTTTATCATTTATCCAGACTTAGAAGATGAAGTCTCCATGGTGATTTGGAGTAAATCCAAGATCCATCTTTAGATACCAGGGAGATGGGAGATCCGTTTGAAGTCTCCATGGTGATGTGTAGGATCCATCTAGATCCATCTAGATACCTGGGAGATCCATTTGAAGTCTCCATGAAAATCATAGATGACTTAATAGGTTTAAGGTTTTTAAACCATTACATATGCATTAGTGAGAATACTGGTGGCTGGCATATTGGCTTGTCCCCATGGTGACGTGTAGCGGTGTAGTGACATGTTTTTAGGAGATAGAAATATACATTTTGAATTTTAAGAAATAAAACAAAAGAACATTTACAGTATAGAAACCCCCAAAAACAAAGACTGACCAGCACAAATTAATGTAGAACATTTATTTTTCATTAGTAGATCAATTAAGTTCACTCCAGTTATCCAAATACATGAATTATCAATGACTAAAATAACAAATCTACAAAATATAAACGCAACGTAAAGTGTTGGTCCAATGTTTCATGAAGTTGAAATAAAAAAGATCCCAGAAATTCAAGAAGTTCAAATGAGCCTCACAAAGCTGCATTATATCATGCTGAAACATGAGGTGATGGCGGCGGATGAATGGCACAAAAATTGTGTTTGTTGTCCGTAGTTTATGCCTAACAATACCATAACCTCACTGCCACCATGGGGCACTCTGTTCACAACATTCACATCAGCAAACCGCTCGCCCACACAACACCATACACATGGTCTGCGGTTGAGGCCAGTTGGAGGTACTGCCAAATTCTCTAAAACAATGTTGGAGGCAGCTTATTGTAGGGAAATGAACATTCAATTATCTGGCTACAGCTCTGGTGGGTATTCCTACAGTCAGCATGCCAATTGCACATTCCCTTAAAACATGAGACATCTGTGGCATTGGGTTGTGTGACAAACCTGCATATTTTAGGCTGTCCTTGTATTGTTCCCAGCACAAGGTTCAGCTGTGTAATGATCATGCTGTTTAATCAGCTTCTTGATATGCCACATCTGTCAGATGGATGGATTATATTGGCAAAGAAGAAATGCTAACTAACAGGGATGGAAACTATTTTGAGCACAGGATTTGAGAGAAATACCCTTTTTGTGCATATGGAACATTTCTGGTCTTGAAACATGGGACCAACACATCACAGGTCTGCCAGGTCTGCCAGGTCTGCCAGGTCTGCAGGTTGCAAATGAGAACTTGTTATCAACTAGCCTACCTGGTTAAATAAAGGTGTTCTCAACTAGCCTACCTGGTTAAATAAAGGTGTTCTCAACTAGCCTACCTGGTTAAATAAAGGTGTTCTCAACTAGCCTACCTGGTTAAATAAAGGTGTTCTCAACTAGCCTACCTGGTTAAATAAAGGTGTTCTCAACTAGCCTACCTGGTTAAATAAAGGTGTTCTCAACTAGCCTACCTGGTTAAATAAAGGTGTTCTCAACTAGCCTACCTGGTTAAATAAAGGTGTTCTCAACTAGCCTACCTGGTTAAATAAAAATTAAAAACATGTTGCATTTATATATATTTTTTTTCAGTGTTGATGTTTCAAAGCCTGTTTATCATTAAACAAAGTTGATTAATAGCAAAAATAATATACCCAAATTAGTGGTGAAAACTGATCATCACCCCATCTCTATCTGATACATGTTGTGTCTACAAACTCATTCCAACAGAAAACTGCAGAAGGAAGCCGTACCACCCAGTCAACCATCACACTGCATTGTTTTAACAAGTGATCCCTCAGAGGGTTTTCAACACTAAGGGAAAATCCAGGTAATCTCAACATGTTTACAGTAGAATCTAACAAAACACACCAAAACTGACAAGGTGCACACTGATCAGCAAAGTAAAGAGAGGTTAACATTCTATAACACTCCTTTTCCTCTGCACAGTTCTCTCACAATGAGAAACAATTGGATTTCAATCGAGTGTTCTACGCTTTCTTCATTTGATCAAATTCACTGTTACCACTTCCTTTATCAAATGAGAATTAAGTGATGGAGTGACTTTAATCTTAGCTGGTCTGAGAGAACTTCTCTCCTTTATGTATGCGTTGGTGCGTTTTTAAGTTGCTCAATTGAGAGAAACTCGTCCCACAGTCAGAGCAGTGGTAAGGCTTCTCTCCTTTATGTATACGTTGGTGTCTTCTTAAATTGCTCAATTGAGAGAAACTAGCCCCACAGTCAGAGCAGTAGTGAGGCTTCTCTCCTGTGTGAGTTCTCTGGTGAGATTTTAGCTCAGTTGATGTTTTAAAGCCTTTCCCACAGTCAGAGCAGGAGTAAGGCTTCTCTCCTTTATGTATACGTTGGTGTGTTTTTAAGTTGCCCTGTTGAGAGAAACTCTTTCCACATTCAGAGCAGGAGTAAGGCTTCACTCCTGTATGCATTTGTTGGTGACATTTTAAGGTATCCAATCTGGAGAAACTCTCTGCACAGTCAGAGCAGGAGTAAGGCTTCTCTCCTGTGTGTCTTCGCTGATGAGATTTTAGCTCAGTTGATGTTTTAAAGCATTTACCACAGTCAAAGCAGGAGTAAGGCTTCTCTCCTGTATGTATTCGGTGGTGACATTTTAACGTATCCAATCGGGAGAATCTCCCCCCACAGTCGGAGCAGGAGTAAGGCTTCTCTCCTGTGTGTATTTTTAGATGTATTTTTAGCTTTGATAGAATTGGGAAAATCTCCTCACAATGTGGGCAGTGGTGAGACCTCTTAGCTCTGTGACCTTCCTGCTGTTCCTCTCTGGATGTAGAGAATGTCTCAACATGGTCTCCTGTGTGAACAACATCAGAACAACCAGTCAGTTTGTGTGACATACATGTCAATCCCAACTCAGTTGTGATATTGATCAATTATTTTATTTATGAAGCCTTTTGTAAATGAACAGTTTTCAAAGTGTTGAACAGAAACTCAGCCTAAAACCCCAAAGAGCAAGCAATGCAGAAGTGCAGTGGCAAAGGAAAAACTCAGTAACATAGGAAGAAACCTAGAGGAATCAGGCTCTGAGGGTGGCCAGTCCTCTTCTGGTTGTACCAGGTGACATATGTATTCATATGTGACCGACCGGCTCGATCTAATGTAGCAACATTTGAATTTTTTTTTTTTTTTTTTACATTGGATAAAAGTAGAGACTCAGAGCTGGAAAATTGTATATCATACACTACAGTTGAGGAACAATAGGGAAAGTAATTCTGTTTTAAAAGTTGATAAACTTGTAACCTCACTTTTGAGAAAATGGCCTTTGAATGTTTTGGTACACCTACTGCAGACCTCTTTGTCTACACCCATTCAGTATTGTTCACACCCTGTGCTGTTGGCAACAATTTACGCTTTTTGTCAACTTTTACGGACAAGGCCATATTCAATGGCTGTTGAGCATTCGTAAATTCATCATTTATTCTGTGCTCTTGCACACTCAGACGAGTGCTCTGAAATCTGAGTAGATAGCCAGAGCGAATGTACCAGCTACGTCTATCAATAGTTGTTGTAGTGACATAAACATTCTACTGAAATAGCTACTTGCAAAGTGGAGTCTTTTGTTAAGACATGTAGCTAGCTAGCTAAACAATGAACCATAGTCACAACTCTTGCCGTTAGTAACCTGCATGAATCTACTGGTAGCTAACAAACCAGGTTCAATATTAGCCAGCTAACATTAGGCTATAACTAGCAACGCAAATTTCTCTGAGATATGAATAATATCACTACACAGATCATAACGTTAGCCAGCTAGCTAACAGTACACTTTAACTTGAAATTAAAAGGACTTTGACAAAATTAGAAACGTGTAATATCTGAAAATGTAGCTAGCTAGACTATCTTACCCGTCCGTATACATGGATGGACGCTTCTCCCTCTCTAACTGATGTCATCGTTACCCTTAGTTTGAAGATGTAATCCAGAGACAGGTGTTTTCCTTACCTATCATACTCGAATTCCATTGATTTCAAAACTCGGTCCTCCAGAAAGTGGGGAGTTACACTACGAAATATATATTCTTTAAAGCCGCATTAGACAGGATTACCTACACATACTGACCAGCTCAAATAGACAGAAGTGCTATATGGCAGACCAATCTGAACTGATCTCTAGGCATGTCCAGCCCACTCATTATCTCAGCCAATGATGGCTAGCTGAAAGGTTGCTGGCTTTATCTGTGGCTAAACCAACTAGGCTCAGAATTGTTTTACTTTATTTGTATTTACAGATGTCATACAAGTTTGTTATTAAGGCACATGAAAGTTCACATGTTCCAAAAGGCATTTCTGACAAAAAACACATTTTGATTTTTTTTTTTAAAGTTTGCGTTCAAATAGCTCTACTGTGAAGTAGTGACGTGTGACATACACCTCGTTTTCTGAAACCAGTCACATATTAGGTGTGGCCAGTCCTCTTCTGGCTGTACTGGGTGACATATGTATTCATATCAGTAGGCTGTACAATACAAAAGGGGAATAAAACTATTATAAAAGTGGGTAAGTCAGGGTTGGGGTCAATTTCATTTAAATTCCAGTCAATTCACAAAGCAAACCAAATTCCAATTCCAAATTTTCCTAATTTAAAAGCATTGCAGAGAATTGGAATTTCAGTCTATTTTCTGAAGTATCTGGTATTGACCCCAACCCTGGTAACAGTGGAAGTCAAGAAGGGACAAAAGGAGTGAATGTTATGAGCCATATAATCCTCCACTCACTATCACAAGGGTTAGTAACTACACAGACTCATTTCATATCATCCTCCACTCACTATCACAAGGGTTAGTAACTACACAGACTCATTTCATATCATCCTCCACTCACTATCACAAGGGTTAGTAACTACACAGACTCATTTCATATCATCCTCCACTCACTATCACAAGGGTTAGTAACTACACAGACTCATTTCATATAATCCTCCACTCACTATCACAAGGGTTAGTAACTACACAGACTCATTTCATATCATCCTCCACTCACTATCACAAGGGTTAGTAACTACACAGACTCATTTCATATCATCCTCCACTCACTATCACAAGGGTTAGTAACTACAGACTCATTTCATATCATCCTCCACTCACTATCACAAGGGTTAGTAACTACAGACTCATTTCATATCATCCTCCACTCACTATCACAAGGGTTAGTAACTACAGACTCATTTCATATCATCCTCCACTCACTATCACAAGGGTTAGTAACTACAGAGACTCATTTCATATCATCCTCCACTCAGTATCATAAGGGTTATTAACTACACAGACTAATTTCATATAACTTTTTTTAAAAGTGGCATTTTGACTATTTCCCTTCTTTTAGTCTCCTCTCTAAGCACTCAAGATCGCTTAAGATGTGTGATGTCCGAAATACAAAATTCAACCAAGCAACAGGCTGGGTCACAATTTATAGAGGAACTTATGAAAATAACGTAGCAGTGCATTCAGAAAGTATTCAGACCCCTTCAATTTTTCCACATTTTGTTACGTTACAGCCTTATTCTAAAATCAATTAAATATTTTTCCCTCAACAATCTACACACAAAACCCCATAATGACAACACAAAAACATGTTTTTGAAAATGTTTGCAAAAGTATTCAAAATAAAAAACAGAAATACCATATTTACATAAGTAATTCAGACACTTTGCTATGAGACTCGAAGTTGAGCTCAGGTGCATCCTGTTTCCATTGATCATCCTTGAGATGTTTCTACAACTTGATTGGAGTCCACCTGTGGTACATTAAATTGATTGGACATCATTTGGAAGGCACACACCTGTCTATATAAGGTCCCACAGTTGACAGTGCATGTCAGAGCAAAAACCATGGGATCAAAGGAATTGTCCGTAGATCTCCAAAACAGGTTTGTGTTCAGGTACAGATCTGGGGAAGTGTACCAAAAAAATGTCTGCAGCATTGAAGGTCCCCAAGAACACACTGGCTTCCAACATTCTTAAATATAAATAGTTTTGAAACACCAAGACTCTGGCCACCCAGCCAAACTGAGCAATCGGGAGAGAAGGGTCTTGGTCAGGGAGGTGATCAAAGAACCTGATAATCACTCTGACAAAGCTCCTGAGTTCTTCTGTGGAGGTGGAAGAACCATCAAAAGATACAACAATCTCTGCAGCAATCATCTTTGCAGCACTCCACCAATCAGGGATTTATGGTAGAGTTTCCAGACGGAAGCCACTCCTCAGTAAAAGACACATGACAGCCATCTTGGAGTTTGCAAAAGGCACCAAAAAAGACGAAGATCACGAGAAAGAAGATTCTCTGGTCTGATTAAATGAAGTTTGAACTCTTTGGCCTGAATGCCAAGCATCACATCTGGAGGAAACCAGGCACCGCTCATCACCTGGCCAATACCATCCCTACGGTAAAGCATGGTGGTGGCAGGGACTGGGAGGCTAGTCAGGATTGAGGAAAAGATTATTGGAGCAAAGAACATTGAGATACTTGATAAAAACCTGCTCCAGAGCACTCAGGACCTCAGACTGAGGTGAAGTTCCACCTTCCAACAGGACAACAACACTAAGCACACAGCCAAGACAATGCAGGAGTGGCTTTGGGATGTC
This sequence comes from Oncorhynchus keta, assembly GCF_023373465.1. Lineage (NCBI taxonomy): Eukaryota > Metazoa > Chordata > Actinopteri > Salmoniformes > Salmonidae > Oncorhynchus > Oncorhynchus keta. The sequence continues at coordinate 7,864 of NW_026283153.1, read as the reverse complement.
TCTGAAAGTCCTTGAGTGGCCCAGCCAGAGGCCGGACTTGAACCCAATCGAACATCTCTGGAGAGACCTGAAAATAGCTGTGCAGCGACACTCCCCATCCAACCTGACAGAGAATGGGAGAAACTCCCCAAATACAGGTGTGCCAAGCTTCATACCCAAGAAGAGTCTGTAATCGCTGCCAAAGGGGCTTCAACATTACATTTGCAAACATTTTAAAAACCTGACATTTGACATGTGGTAATGTGTGTGTTGATGGATTAAATTGTACTTCTCATCAATTTCAGAATAAGGAAGTAACAAAATGTGAAAAGGTCAAGGCGTCTGAAAACTTTCCGGATGCACTGTAGATAGAACCTGCTGTTACCATGACTAACAGATGTACCAATCTCCTCCTCCTCTTCTTCATCTTTAATGATGACATTCAGCTCCAGTGTTTGACTGCAGTCTTCCAGCTTCACTGATGCCATCTCTGGGTCCTGCAGTGCAAACTGGACTCCACTGTCACAATCAGGACCCAGTGACTATAGGTTCAGACTCGGTGTTGAAGGAAAGAAGCAGGCTGGGTTTGTCCTCACTGTTGATGTTAACGGCCTATTAATCTGAGTCGGCCTGTAGTTATGTAGACAAAAGGACACAAAAGTTAGTGTTGACAGTTCTGGCACTTCCTTTATTCTGTAAAAATATATTCTCTTTTTTCTTGTTCAATTATCTAATTTCAGTAGATCAGGTAGCTAATCCTTGACAAAACATTCATTCACATTAGACACAAAGTACACATTTTAAATTGCACAACATAAGTGCACTTAATCTACATTAGATTTCCTAAATTCACATAAATGCATAAATGACTCAAAAACCATTTAGTACAAGATCACAGTATGTTTCAGGCAGCACTATGTACTATTTTATGAATAACCTTGTCTTCACTGTATTACTTCACTCACAAAAACCAATTGTATTTCCCATTCACACCATATTAAGAAATTATCAGGGGTCCCAGTGGCAAGTCAAATTCAAGGACTTTTTCAGGCACTAATATTAATTTACTTGAAGCCCCGTGTGAAAACCCTGAATTATAGATAAATATAGAAACAACTGAATGTGTCTGAATATTAGTACAGAACTGATAATCATTACATTCAGCTTCAAAACTGTAGAGCAACTGAAATGTTCTCTCTCTGATGAGGCACTACCTGCACTGAAGTCCGTTGATGCAGACCTCCTATGGTATCATGGAGGTCCACAAACAAACCTTTAAGGTCCATGTCTGTCTAATTCTGTACTAAGAAAATAAACCAAGAAATCCCTATTAACTTCTACCACACCCTCCCCTTCCCCAAAAACCCTCCCACACCCCCCAATAAACTATATCAATAGATCCCTTTCTGTGTTTGCAAACATTGGGGTTTATATCATGCTGAGACAATCCACCCCCAGGTTATCCAGCTTATCAAAAACCATACCGACAGTAACATCTGTTACCCCCAACAACTCTGCTGCAGTTTACAAGATAACTTTAAACCTGGTATTTCTGCTTTACACAATCCAAGATGTTGATAACCTTACCAATGAAAGCTATGAAGTACAATATTAAAGAATCCTTTGTCACAGCATATTTATGGGCACAAGATTTCTGAACAGGCCTCTTAACCATGTCAGGACTAGACAGTAACTAGGACCAACCATGGAAGCTCCATCAGTCTGACAGTAGGTCCTCTTACTACGGGACCAGCCATGGAAGCTCCATCAGTCTGACAGTAGGTCCTCTTACTACAGGACCAGCCATGGAAGCTCCATCAGTCTGACAGTAGGTCCTCTTACTACGGGACCAGCCATGGAAGCTCCATCAGTCTGACAGTAGGTCCTCTTACTACGGGACTAGCATGGAAGCTCCATCAGTCTGACAGTAGGTCCTTTACTAAACCAGCCATGAAGCTCCATCAGTCTGACAGTAGGTCCTCTTACTGCCAGCCATGGAAGCTCCATCAGTCTGACAGTAGGTCCTCTTACTACAGGACCAGCCATTCCATCAGTCTGACATGGTCCTCTTACATTGCTCCATCAGTCTGACAGTAGGTCCTCTTACATTTACAGTCTGACCAGGACTGGACCATGGAAGCTCCATCAGTCAACATCTACATGTCCCCTTCTTTGGCATTTAAAAACACTGATGATTCACCGTCTGCTGATCCAGTTTCAACTGTTCTGCCTGCTGTCATGGAACCCACCTGTTTACCAGAAGTGCTACCTGTCCCAGACCTGCTGTTTCTCAACTCTCTAGAGTTCAGGCAGGAGTTTTTCAGAAGCCACTGTGCTCTCAATGATTGGCTATGAAAAGCCAACTGGGGTTTACTCCTGAGGTGCTGACCTTTCTACCCTCGACAACCACTTTTTGACCATCTGGTCTGATGAAATCTCACTCCATACATTTGATTGGTTGAATGAGGACTGGCCACCCTCAAAGCCTGACATTGAAGCTCTCTAGGTTTCTTCCCTGTGTACCTTTCTAGGAGTTTTTCCAAGCCACTGTGCTTCCACACCTGCATTGCAGCTGTTTGTTGTTTTACTGTGTTTCTGTACAGCACTTTGTGACATTCTTTAACCCTCTTTCCTACTGATCAACCTTTAGGCTTCAACCACTCTGTCCTTCACATGTTCTTTAACAATATCATCCATGGACATAGATATTGGGACCTCAGAGATTATTACTCCCTTCAATGTAGCATCAACTCCAGGGTCATGGCTTCTGAGCTTTGTCCCATTATGATTTTCCATTTGAAGAACCTTCCTTGCTGAACCTGACCAGCACAAGATATTAACAATCTACCATGGACTTTTTACGGATCCAGGTAGGCTAGTTCCAGCTGAACTTCACCTCTTTTATGGCCTTGGTTAATCAGGGTGTAAATGAGGCCCTGTGGTCTCCTCAAACACCATCCCAACTTTCCACATTATTACTCTAGTTCCCTACCATAGGCCTCTTTGAGTTTCTATACTACATACACCACTGCTTCCAGTATCATTATCTCTGTTCTTCCTGTCTTTCCACTACAGACCATTCTATACTAGGCCCTCATCCTCCCGCTCACATATCATCAGAACTGTCCCCCACATTGATCGCATTCCAGCACAGCTGTTGCTTCTCAAACTCTCTCCTTTTCCATTGTTTCAGGGGTGTCAAACTCATTCCATTGAGGGCCGAGTCTCCTCGGTTTTATCCCCCATTTCAATTAAAACTTATACAATCAGATGAGGGGAGTTCCTTTCTAATTAGTGACCTTAATTCATTAATCAAGTACAAGGGTGGAGCGGAAACCCGCAGACACTTGGTCCTCCATGGAATGAGTTTGACACGTGCACCGATTCATCCGCATTAATCGACGCCATTCCATGCAGTTGGCCTCTCTCTCCAAATGGTGAAGGATAACTTCAGTTAGCTTCCCTCAATTTTGACACTCCATCACGCAGCCTGATGTCGCCATTTCAACACGAGCAAACTCCTTGAAAGACGACCGAAACCGTTGAAGCTGCCATTTGACGAGCCTCGTCCGCCAGATCTCGCGAGCTTACATTAACGAAACAGTGCATGTAAACCGCGAGATCAGGATGCTTCGGAGGCTATTTACCAGCTCATCAGCATCATTTACACAAAACCAAGAACATGTAAAAACGAACTTAAATAAATGGAATCTTTATGAAATGACTAACGAAATTATGTACATACACTCAGACAAACCCAAAGTCTACCTATGTGACTTGAAAAATCAGTTTTAATCACCTTCTTCACTCACTCGATTTGACCCCAAAATAACACATACAATTAAATCCTTTACCGAACGTGATAATACATTGACGGATTTGTTACCTAACATAATATACATTCTTTCGACATTAGAAAGTTTAAAACGTGCTATTACATACCTGTAATAATAAATTTGAAACGGACAGAACCACTATCGACACAACACAGTTCTGTCGTTTTCTACCCGGAACTTCCTGTTCCCAACTATGACAGTGCAACAGCGTCATCTTCTTCTCTGGTATACTGACGTTTACACAATATAACGTGTCTGCCTCCACCTACTGTAAGGTTAGTAAACTGTTGAAAGAAATACATGTCCATTGTGGAAACAACGTCATCAATACAAAATACAAAAATACAAAAATAGATAAAGAAAAACATCCCACTCCTACAGTCACAGCCCGATTCAAATCACATCCCTACACAGTCTCATGGGCCTCGTAGGGAGGAACATCTTCAGTCAGTATTCCCTGCAATCAGTGGTCTTCAGTCAGTATTCCCTACAATCAGTGGTGTACTTAAGTATATTGTGTTTACTGACACCGGTCGTATTCAAGGGGTGTTGGGCGTTCGTTTTTCATCAATTATTCTGTCCTCTGGCACTCAGACCAGAGTGCTCTGAAATTGGAGTGTATAGCCAGAGCGAATTTAGGAATGCACGCTGTGTCTGTGTTGGAGTGTGCCCCTGACTATCCGTACATTTAAACTACAAGAAAATCGTGCTGTCTATTTTGCTTAATGTAATGAATTTGAAATTATTTATACTTTTACCTTTGATACTTAAGAATATTTTAGCAATTACATTTACTTTTGATACTTATTTCATCTTTTCCTTGACTCAAGTATTTTTACTTTAACTCATATGACAATTGGGTACTGTTTACACCACTGCCTGCAATGCTTTCAATATGAATTCCTGAACTCCCATAAACCTTTCAGCCGCACATACAATTTATCTCTACAATCGGTATCCGTCAACTGGTAAACGACATTATGAATCTCAACAGGCTGCTGGCCATCCACTGCCATCGCTTCCTCAGCACCAATCGCTCTTTAAACTATTTCCCGCGCCTCCCAGTAGGAGAACTACTGTACAGTTTCTTGATGTGGATGTTCCCTGAAAAACAAAATGGATACATGACATTGGTCAGTTTCGGTGTTATGAAACTGATGGAGACTATTTGTTAAATGTTTTGTTTATTTATTTATTTATTTATTTAACTAGGCACAAAGCATACATAACAGGTTAGGATAATTAAAGTGGCAGGTAAGGACAATTAAAGTGGAGGTTAGGAGACTGAGGTTAAGGTTAGGAAAAGGGTGAGGGTTAGGGATTTGTTTACCATGCAGGTTTGGATAACTAACGTGGCAGGTTATGATCATTAACGGTGGTTAGGAGACTGAGATTAAGGTTAGGAAAAGGGTTAAGGTTAGGCTCAGCTACAATGCTACAGTTCTCAACAACTGTTGTCCCCAACGCAAAAGTAACGGTTAAGGATCAATGGGGAGCATCAATTGGTGTAAACTTGATACGATGAAACACCCGATATCAGAGAACGCCCCAAATTGCGGTCTGCAATTACCCCCTTCTCAGATCAAGGGGCCAGGCTTCCAGTCTACAAGCATGCATTCCACTGTGCTCAGAGGGCATTTTCGGTACTGCAGTTCAGCTGAAGCACGGCCCAATTCCCATTCCCATTGACGGCCCCATAGCGAAGTCAATTCTTTTTTAAAACAAGACAAATTACTCAGCAAGTTTGTAAACAAAACATCCATTGAATTATTCAAGTAATTGCCGTAGTCAGATTTTTTTCCCATCACTCACAGCCAAGGTTAACCATTTTAGTGAGCTTATGCCACATGCAGATGCTGAAGGGAAAACACACCTCATGACCTGCTTGGTGGTGCTGTACTGTAACAGCGAGCTGAGCCAGTTGAAAGTATTGACAACAGGGACATATTGTTGGTGACTGTGTGCTCCTTCATTAGTTTTGTGTTTATTATTATTTTACTTCTGGTACCCTCCTACCTGAGAGGCATGAGGCCTGTGTGGCGTTACACTGTTAAAATCATCCCAGTCTGGAGATGAAACACCTGTGTGTTGCAAAGCCACGTGCTCTGTCCTCTCTGCTCTACCTAGGTGTTTTAATGTGGGCAATACAGAGATGATACTAATTCAGAGAGAACCACGACTCTACCTAGCTGTTTTAATGTGGGTAATACAGAGATAATACTCATACCAAGATAACCACTGCTCTATCTAGGTGTTTTAATGTGGGTAATACAGAGATAATACTAATAGAGATAACCACTAATCTACCTAGGTGACTAAATGTGGATAATACTAATACAGAGATAACCATTGGACATGCATTTTCCATTATGCCATTGTGTTTACCACTTCAGATCCTTAAATTGTAGTTTATTAAAGCATATACAAGGCATTATACAGGACCCCTTGACTTTTTCCATATATTGTTACGTTACAGCCTTATACAACAAAAAAATGTATACCGCTCATCAATATACACACAATAGCCCATAATGACATATTTTTCGCTAAGTTTTTTATACATTTTAGCAAATTTATAAAAATGAATCCTCATTTGCATAAATATTCAGACCATTTGCTCTGAGACTCAAAATTCAGCTCAAGTGCATCCTGTTTCCATTGATCATCCTTGAGATGTTTCTACATTGGAGTCCTCCTGTGGTAAATTCAAATGATTGGACATGATTGGAAAAGCACACACCTGTCAAAATAGTTGACAATGCAAGTCAAAGCAAAAACCAAGCAATGAGGTCTCAGAAAGGTTCTGTCGAGCTGAGACAGGTTTGTGGTGAGGCACAGATCTGGAGAAGAGTAGAAAAACATTTCTCAAATCTCTGTTGGCTGGGCTCCCAGCTTGTGCCATCCAACTCCTACCCCACGTTGGGCACAAACATTTTAAGGGCTCCCGAGTGGCGCAGCGGTCTTAGGCACTGCATCTCAGTGCAAGAGGTATCACTACAGTCCCTGGTTCGAATCCAGGCTCAATCACATCCGGCCATGATTAAGAGTCCCAAAGGGAAGCGCACAATTGGCCCAGCATCCCCGGTTTGGCTGGGGAAAGCCTTAATTGTAAATAAGAATTTGTTCTTAACTGACTTATCTAGTTAAATAATTAAAGTGGGATGCATGCCAGAAAAGCCACTAAACAATACATTAACTGCACAATAACGGTGCCCACAAACTGTTAGGACCCAACAGCATTGTCCCAACATCTTACCACTGCTACACCTGGCTATCAGCGGAGCCTTGTCGGTCATCAAAACAGTTCATTAGGCCTCATTTACTGCCTTTTAAAATAACATGGCTGACTTGCTTAAACAAATGTGGTTTCTACTGACAATTGAGATGTTCAAACTATGGCATAAGGGGACGAAAAGCGGATGAGAGGCAATCCGTAATTTCGATTAAGACATCAATGAGCGAGCTATGACGGACATATTCAATATAACTATTTGTGCAGCCCTTTTGAAATGCAAAGCGACAAAATTCAGAACATGGGCCATTCTTACAGTGTTCTCCCTGTACACCAAGTCAGAACCGTAGGATAAATAAAGGGGCATATAAGCAGACAATGAAAACCCTTACAATATTCAATGATGACTCTAAAACAGTTTATTGGCTACATGTGAACCACCAAGTCAGAGCAGTGGGCAAAATTAAGAGGTGAAAATATACCAAATTATTAAGGTGAGGCACATGGGCTACTGACATCTTACTACACAACATATACTTAGTATTACTTTCTTAGCTACAGTATACACATCTCCCTGGCATATTACATAATTTATGCACCAGCATACAATACATTTTTGGACTCACCTTGTTGTGCTGTGCTCACTTGAACAGGAAGGTGGCGCGGCAGTCCTTCGTGGGCATATTTTGTCCTCAAACTTTGTCATCAAAGTCTGGCATTCTCTGGATTTATGGTGTTTTCAAGACAACTGGGAACTCAGGAAAAAAAACTGATGACATCAGTGATCTTCAGGTCGAAGCTGTAGAAAGAGGCCCAA